>NC_091379.1:16966891-17061891 GCF_038502225.1 Cherax quadricarinatus
CCTAAGTGTAAGTAGAAGTAGCAAGACATACCTGAAATCTTGCATGTTTATGAGATAGGCAAAAGACACCAGCAATCCTACCATCATGTAAAACAATTACAGGTTTTCGTTGTACATTCACTTGGCAGAACGGAAGTACCTCCCTGGGCAGTTGCTGTCTACCAACCTACTACCTAGGTTGTATAAAATTATGCCACAATATTTCAGTAGTGTAATAGCCAAAATGTGTAAAATAGACCTGTGTAATATAACAGTCTACTGTATGTTATTTTTGTTGCTGCATATTAGAAGTGCATTTGTTTTTTGTTTTTTTTTGTTGTTGCTGAATTTTAGAAGTGCACTTACGTTATTTTTTGTGGCTGTATATTAGAAGCGCATTTGTTTTTTTTGTTTTTTTCTGAATATTAGAAGATCATTTAAGCTATTTTTGTTGCTGCATATTAGGGTTGATGGATAGCATAAGTGAGAAATATCATATGTAAGGATGCTTGATATTGTTGTAACAGGTGACGCAGGATGGTGGCTTCAAGAGTGACCATGACTGGAGTCTCCTGATCTACTATGCTAATCCCTACAAGACTCACATAATCCGTGAAACTGGTGACCGCTCTACCACCGGACTAATGAAAGACGATCTCATCATGATCAATCTTTTTCCTGAGGTTCCATCTAATAGTTACTCCAACAAAAATGAGATCATTTTCATAATTGATCGTTCAGGTAAAAATTAAAAAATATTTTATGTATAATATTTTTAAGTTTATTTTTATTAAAATGAGAATCATTGGTTTGGCAAATAGTTGTTCAAAACACACATGAAAATTTTTTAAATTACTTTTTTGTTGGAGTGTGAAAATAGCATTCTGATTTTGTTTAATATATAGCATAGCCAAACTTTCCAAATATTAAGTAAGAAATTTGTGCACATGACAGAGGGAGGGAGAGGGTAAAGGAGGTTTTGTGTGCGAGGGGCTTGGACTTCCAGCAGGCGTGTGCGAGCGTGTTTGATAGGAGTGAATGGAGACGAATGGTTTTTAATACTTGACGTGCTGTTGAAGTGTGAGCAAAGTAACATTTATGAAGGGGTTCAGGGAAACCGGCAGGCCGGACTTGAGTCCTGGAGATGGGAAGTACAGTGCCTGCACTCTGAAGGAGGGGTGTTAATGTTGCAGTTTAAAAACTGTAGTGTAAAGCACCCTTCTGGCAAGACAGTGATGGAGTGAATGATGGTGAAAGTTTTTCTTTTTCGGGCCACATTGCCTTGGTGGGAATCGGCCAGTGTGATAATAAAAATAAATTACAGATATTGTAGAATCCTTAGCAATTGATGCCATTAAGTGATTTAACCCTTTGACTGTTTCCGACGTATAAATACGTCTTACGAGCCAATGTTTCTGACGTATTTATACGCACAAATTCTAGCGGCTTCAAATCGAACGCCAAAGGCCTGATAGGCCTACACGGGAGAGAATGGGTCTCAGTGGTCGGTGTGCACCCTGTGAAAAAAATCTGGGACCTAGCGGTGCATTGTGGGAACGCCATGTTGTCAGTCCATTTTCACCATGCCTCTCGGTAAGAAGTTCCTCACTCCTCGGCGGATTGGAGGTCTTTTGTTCCCAAGTGATAGCTCTAACAGCGATGAAAATGTCAGTGACAGTGAATTCAAGGGTTTTCAAGCGAGTGTTACCGAAAAAAGTGCCCAGGATAACGTAAATAGTGACGAAAACCCAGATGACCCACAACCTTCGACCTCTGGTGCTGTGCTGGCTTGTTCACGTTCACGTTCGCCTGTACCAGGACGAAAGAGGAAACTATTTGGTCGTGTACAACACCCTGATGATAGCAGTGATAGTGATAGTGATTTCAAGGTCATTGAAAGCAGTTCTAGTGACAGTGAGAGTGAATATTCCCCAGTGAAGCGCCAGTATGTACGACGTAGCATGCGGTCTGGTAGTGTTTCATATGTTGTTCCAAGGGGAAGGAGAAACTCTGGGAGCACATCCCGTGGCCCAACACCACGACCTGATAGTGAAGATGACGATATTGTAACGATGGGTATGAATGGTGACAGTGAGGGAGGAGGCAGTGGTGGTGATAGTGAGGGTGGCACGGCCCATGTGGCACCATCACCGGGCCACGCTACTAGCCACGCGGCTGACTCAGCAGAACAACCAGCCTCACCCTACCCCACACTGCCACAACCTGCACCACCACAACCTGCACAGCCACAACCACAGCCACAACCACGGTACAATATCCAGACCCCACCAGCAGACCGCATCTGGGATTGGCAGGATGGTGACGAGTTTGTTCCCAGTCCCCATGACTTTGATGAAACACAAAGTGGAATAAAGCCATCTTGTCCACTTGGGAACAATGCCAGTGAACTGGACTGCTTTGAGTTATTCTTCGATGAATCCCTGATGGACATCATTGTCAGGGAAACCAACACATACTGTGAATACACCATGGCAAATACAATTCTCTCACCAAAATCACGGCTACACAAGTGGAAGGAGACAACTGTGGCAGAGATGTACCTGTTTTTTGCCACAATAATGCTTATGCCACATGTGTATAAGCACACTGTCACCACATACTGGACAACAGATCGCCTGATTTCAACTCCAGGTTTTAGTGACATTATAGGTGTCAATCGTTTCCTGATACTGTTGCGTATGTTACACTTTTCAGACAAAACCAGGCCTGACAGAAGCGACAGGTTATATAAGATAAGAAATGTGTTTATGTACCTGAAACAAAAGTGCTGCATGTATTTTTATCCCTTCAGGAAGCTTGTTATTGATGAGTCCTTGATTTTATTCAAAGGAAGACTCTCATTCAAGCAATATATACCAAGCAAGAGGAAACGCTTTGGTATAAAGCTATTTGTACTGTGTGATTGCAGAAGTGGTCTTGTTTTAGATATTATTGTGTACACTGGCAGTAATACTTTGAGAGATACCATGAAGTTATTGGGTATCTCTGGTGATGTGGTTCGAACAATGATGGAACCATATCTTGGTAAGGGGCATATGTTATTTACTGATAACTGGTACACAAGCCCCTTACTCAGTGATTTCTTGCGAGTGAACTTGACAGACGTGTGTGGCACAGTGCGTGGTAATCGCAAACATATGCCAAGGTTCGACGCTGGCACTCGCAGAGGTGAGGTGCAAGCCTTTGCTGCCAATGACATCATGGCATTTCGGTGGCATGACAAACGTGATGTCACATTGTTGACATCAGTTCACACAAACGAAATGGTACCCAGTGGCAGGGACAACAGAGAGACCAATGAACCCATTCTAAAGCCTGCAGCTGTCATGGACTACAACCTCAATATGCGCTTAGTGGACAAATGTGACATGCAGATTGGGTTTGCAGACTGTGTACGCAAGAGTTATAAGTGGTATATCAAACTTTTTTTCCATCTTGTTGATATCTCTATGCTAAATGCTTATAACATATACAAGTTGAAGACCAACAAAACACCAAAATATGGTGAATTTTGCCTGTCAGTAATCAGACAAATAATTGCAAAGTACAAAGGAGCAACTCCTGCAATAGACCAGCGCCCACAGACGTCATCTCGTATGAGGCCTGGTGATCACTACCCCATACAACTGCCTCCTACTACTGCCAAGAAAAATGCTCAGAAGAGGTGTTATGTATGTATGCATACCACAAAACGCCCACAAACACGCAGAGACACTCGTTTTATGTGTGAGGAGTGTGAAGTGCCCCTCTGCATATACCCATGTTTCAAAGAGTTCCACAGGCTGCAGCAGTTCTAGGAACGTGTTTAGTGACTGTACATATGTATATATATTATGGAACAATAGTAATAAACATTGTTTTGTATTGTTTGTTTGTGTAAACAAAGTGTATACACAAACTAATAGTGATAAAGTTTGTTCTGTTATTGTGTTGTAAATAATGAGTGTATATTTGAACAATGCACCTTACATTGGTCTCACAGGCCACATAAGTTACCTGGAAAAGAAAAATATTGAAAAATGCAAGAAACCTTTGAATTAGAGTAAATAAAAGAATACCGGGTGGGCGGCAGTCGCCGCTGTTGCCGTACGCACGTCAATTTCTGCAAACTTTGCGGCTCTATATCTCGGTAAGTACTGATGGCAAAAAATTTTTTTTAGGCTTAAAACACTAGTAAAAATATTCCTAACATTTTCATAAGAAAAAATCATTTTTTTTTTTTTCGAATATTTGGCGACATAGAATGACAGTTTCAGAGAGGTGCCTGAAACAGTCAAAGGGTTAAGAAAGACAGGCGAGTAAACACTGGGACATTTACTAGAAAACTTCACTCCTGGGACCTTGATAACTTCTAACTAGAAGTGATCAAGGTCCCAGGACTGAAGTATTTTCTAATATATATGCCCTAGTGTTTGCTCAACTGAACACAACAGGAAAGGTTCTAGACAGTCCTGTCTAGACATGACCAAGTCCATTTTATTATCCTTATATATTCATGAAATGTATTGGTTAGGCAAAATTTATCACAAACATGACAGGTGTTTATTAAAGATTATAAAGGCACAAAACTGCAGCTGGAACGATACACAGATAACCCTCCCATAGGAGACTGAAACAAATGACATTTCTGACCGACTTGACTCATATCAAGTGTTTCTTGACAGTGTTGTTAGCCATGTGATGACCTGCCACTGGGAGTTTTCAGTCAACTGACTGAGGCCTTCAGCTGGCTTACCAGCTTACTCCTTTAACCCTTTCAGGGTTTCGGACGTACTAGTATGGCTTACTCACCAGGGTTTTTGATGTACTAGTACACCTAAATTCTAGCTTTCTCAAATCTAGTGAGAGAAAGCTGGTAGGCCTACATATGAAAGAATGGGTCTGTGTGGTCAGTGTGTGCAGTATAAAAAAAATCCTGCAACACAGTGCATAATGAGAAAAAACTTTGACCATGTTTTTGGATTAAAACAGCGAATTGGCACTGTATTTTTGTATGATATTTATTGTTGTATTCTAGTTTTCCTGGTCTCATTTTATAGAATGGAAGACATATTACAGAAATTGAGATGATTTTGACTGGTTTTACAATGAAAAGTACCTTGAAATTGAGCTCAAAGTAGCAGAAATGTTCGATTTTTACCAAAGCTCAAAAGTAAACAAATCATGCTACGCATCCAATACACATCAACTGGTGAGTCTAATATTCTTTCACAAGTGCGCTGATATTATTTATACCATTTCTACACTAATGGAGTAGTCTGCATAACAGTAAATCTTCTGTTTTTTGTGAGAATAAAAATTCAAAGTGGAAAGCAAAAGGATGTAAGAGGGGCCTGGGGATGTGACTAATGAACAGAGGAAATGTTATTTTAGTGCCAGGAATGTCTGTCTTGTTTATGTGGACCCTATTTGGAAACTGGCATCTTTTGAAATTTGTGTGAAATTGTCAAAATTGCTAATTCTGACCACTTTATTGGATAGTTGAAATCGGTAAATGGGTGGTTTCTTGTACTCCTTCGATAGAAAAAATGGAGTTCTAGCAAAATAGATATGATTTTTGTCGACTAGTACACTGGAATTGGCTGAAAATAGGGCTCAAAGTGGGCAAAATTGCCGATGTGTAAACATCGTCGAGATCGCTAACTTCGCGAGAGCATAATTCCGTAAGTTTTCCATCAAATTTCATACTTTTGGTGTCATTATGATGGGGAAAAGATTCTTTTTTTTTTTTTAGGGCCTGGCGATCCTGAAAGGGTTAAAAATGAAGATACTATTATTAAATGTATACTTTATGCAGTTCTCTATGCTGTATCCCCCTTTTTAGAGTTTCTTACTGTTACTTAATAAAGACTCTTGATCCAAAGAAATGTAGTTGCCCTTATATTTTTCAAATCAAACTTGATTTCCTCACTTTCCCAGCACACTGTGTGACTTCTGAATGATTAGTATTTCCCTGTAATGATAGTAGTAATAATCTACATTGTATTCTATTTCCATGATGTTGGTTGTCAACTAACAATTTTAATGTCCATTACTTCTTTCATGCATATCCTTACAAGCTTACCATGCATCCTCTCTTGATGTCCAGCAGTGCTGAGTGATCCACATAGGTTTAGTATACAGCAGATATGATAGAGGGCATAATATCAGCAGTTTAGGATTGTATATTAGTCCTCCTGAATGTGCATGTTTTTAGAGGAGGCAAGAGATACGTTTAATTATATTTATGGTGAGATTAAGAGGTAGATGGGGTACAAGGAGAGTGATGTGAAAATGAATAAATTAAAGGAGACAGGGTATAAGTGACTGTTATAATAATAATAATAATAATAATAATAATAATAATAATAATAATAATAATAATAAATGCAGTGTTTGTGTGCAGCAGAAGTTTGTGGGTATAGTAAGGTGGGTGTGGATGGGAAAAGGAGCAATTGGTAGAATGATGAAGTAAAGAGGGTGGGTGGTCAGGGAGAAAAAGTTAGCATGTGAGAGGTTTTTAGAATGTGGAAGTGAAATATGGAGAGCAGAGTATAAGGAGATAAGAGAAGTTAAGAGGGGTTCTGTGGCTCATTTGGCAGCACACACCACTCACATATTGGGTGTTCATGGTAGAAACATTGGGCAAGTTTCCTTACACCTGCTGTCCCTGTTTATCTAGCAATAACTAGGTACTTGGGTGTTAGTGGACTGTTGTGGGTGGCATTCAGGGGGGTGGTAGTATATCTTAAGATAGGGCTGGGCTTTTAAATGAGCTGAGGTAGGATAACAACTCTTAGCATTAAAAATGGATTTGTGTAAAAAAAAAGAGGGAATGGAAAAGGAAAACAAGTTAGAGAATGACTAAGGTTTTATCAATAAGTTTTGCTGAGAATAAGAAATCTGGAATGAGATTAATAAGTTGAGGAAGCCTAGAGAACAAATGTATTTAGCAGTTATAAACATAAGATGGGAGGTGGAGGCACTGGGAAGAAGGGAATAGTTTGAAGCACTGTTAAATGTTGAAGATGAGACTGATTTCATGCATTAGGCAGGGACATAAGAAATTTTAACTTAATTAAAAAAAAATATCATTTTACATTGAGTACTCTTGCTAACACTTACCAAGTATTAAACTTTATTTAATTAATATATGCAGGAGACAAAGAACCTTATCCATGGAAGCAAAAAGGCTAGTGTATCAAAATATAATGGTGCCAACATTTATATGGGTATGAAACATGGGTTGTGAATGTTGCATCAAGAAGAGGCTGGAGGCAGTGGACATGATACAACTATTGTAGACTTAGCTGACATTATTGGCATATTACATAGAAAGCCCCTGGTTATACAAAGCATTTGGACAACTTGGATTAATCTTGTTCCCCAGAATGTGACCCGGCTAACACCTGAGTACCTACTTGCTGCTAGGTGAACAGGGACAGCAGGTGTAAGAAAACATGCTCAGTGTTTCATGTGTGCTGAGAATCGGTCTCAGACCCTCAGTGTGTGTGTGAGCTGAGGATGCTCTTCTTTTATTCTCCTTCTAGGGACACATTCACTTTATTTTTTTTTTTTTTTTTTTTTATCAAGTCGGCTGTCTCCCACCAAGGCAGAGTGACCCAAAAAGAAAATACTACTTTCATCATCATTCAACACTTTCACCTCACTCACACATAATCACTGTTTTTGCAGAGGTGCTCAGAACACAACAATTTAGAAGCATATACAGTAGAACCTCTACTTGCGAGCGTGTCCATGTGCGAGTTTTTCCAAATACGAGCAGTCGATGGGTCGATTTTTTGCTTCCATACGCGAGCAAAATTTCCACAAGCAAGCAGACCTCAAGGCAGGTTCCTTGACACTGGTGAGGGGCTCTTGCTCTTGATCTCGGGAATTTATCTCATTTGTTTGTTGGACTATCTTATTGAAACTTGGGCAATGTATGATGGAAAGAGGCTTCTTAACGTACACCAAAAATGAAAGAAATCTAAGCATAAATAATGGAGTTCACTTCTCAGCAGTTAGCCACCCCTTAGCGGTAATTTCGTATGGTTTTATGGTTGTATTCTCGTATTTTTGGTCTCGTTTGATATGTATAATGATAATACGTATAGTATTATATTATGAGGAATCAAATTCAAAATGGGAATTGACACAGTTACTTTTTGCTGATGATACTGTGCTTATGGGAGATTCTAAAGAAAAATTACAAAGGCTAGTGGATGAGTTTGAGAATGTGTGTAAAGGTAGAAAGTTGAAAGTGAACATAGAAAAGAGTAAGGTGATGAGGGTATCAAATGGTTTAGATAAAGAAAAATTGGATATCAAATTGGGGAGGAGGAGTATGGAAGAAGTGAATGTTTTCAGATACTTGGGAGTTGACGTGTCGGCGGATGGATTTATGAAGGATGAGGTTAATCATAGAATTGATGAGGGAAAAAAGGTGAGTGGTGCGTTGAGGTATATGTGGAGTCAAAAAACGTTATCTATGGAGGCAAAGAAGGGAATGTATGAAAGTATAGTAGTACCAACACTCTTATAAGGATGTGAAGCTTGGGTGGTAAATGCAGCAGCAAGGAGACGGTTGGAGGCAGTGGAGATGTCCTGTCTAAGGGCAATGTGTGGTGTAAATATTATGCAGAAAATTCGGAGTGTGGAAATTAGGAGAAGGTGTGGAGTTGATAAAAGCATTAGTCAGAGGGCAGAAGAGGGGTTGTTGAGGTGGTTTGGTCATTTAGAGAGAATGGATCAAAGTAGAAGGACATGGAAAGCATATAAATCTATAGGGGAAGGAAGGAGGGGTAGGGGTCGTCCTCGAAAGGGTTGGAAAGAGGGGGTAAAGGAGGTTTTGTGGGCGAGGGGCTTGGATTTCCAGCAAGCGTGCATGAGCGTGTTAGATAGGAGTGAATGGAGACGAATGATACTTGGGACCTGACGATCTGTTGGAGTGTGAGCAGGGTAATATTTAGTGAAGGGATTCAGGGAAACCGGTTATTTTCATATAGTCGGACTTGAGTCCTGGAAATGGGAAGTACAATGCCTGCACTTTAAAGGAGGGGTTTTGGGATTTTGGCAGTTTGGAGGGATATGTTGTGTATCTTTATACATATATGCTTCTAAACTGTTGTATTCTGAGCACCTCTGCAAAAGCAGTGATAATGTGCGAGTGTGGTGAAAGTGTTGAATGATGATGAATGTATTTTCTTTTTGGGGATTTTCTTTCTTTTTTGGGTCACCCTGCCTCGGTGGGAGACGGCCGACTTTTTTAAAAAAAAAAAAAAAAAAAAACGTATAATAATACGTATAATAATAATAGTACAGTGGTCCCTCGTTTTTCGTAATTAATCCGTTCCTGGAGCCGTTACTATAAACAAAATTTACGATTTGCGAATCAATTTTCCCCATAAGAAATAATGTAAATACAATTAATCCGTTCCTGACACCCAGAAGTATTAAAACAAAAAAATTTTTTACATGAAATATACATGTAGTACATAAACAATACAATGGGAAATGATGAATGAAACATTAACAGCATAACACTTACCTTTATTGGAGATTCTTCTTAGTGTATGGGAGACTGGAGGAGGAGAGAGAGTGGATTGTTTACAGTTTGGAAGGGGAATCCCCTTCCAGCAACACCTCAGGTACCAATTGCTTCTCTGGGGTTGCTTCTCTTCTCTGTTTCTTAATGCCACTTGGACCACCTTGAGAGTCACTCTAGTCCTGTCTCGCAAAGTAACTGTGGAGAGAGCTCTGTTTCTGGCGTCTCTTTAACACTTCCCTAAAATGGCCCAAGACTTTGTCACTGTACATATTTCTCACCTTTACCACAGGCTTGGCACTAGGAGCTTTCTTTGGAGCAATGGTAGCTTATTTAGTACTTGCAAGCACTAAAATGAGTGGAATATTATGAAATATTTCGTAGGAGCACTTGAGGGGACCTTCACTCACTGGTAAACAATGCCAGACTGGCTGGGTAGGGAGGCCGCCCCGGCTCACACCGTGCGTACGCGTCCCGGACGAACTACTATTCGCGAGTCAACCTATGAAAAGCGACTCCATGTTTATACGAAAATACCCCTATGATTGGCGAAATTTACGATTGCCGAGAACTACGAAAAGCGAGGGACCTCTGTATAATAATATAATGCAATAATAATAATAATATAATATGTATAATAGCAATTATAATAGATGGCTTCGAAAGGCCGTCACTAGATGGCAGTGTTTACCACAACAAAGAGGGAGCGGTTGTGGCCGCCTCCACCTGTTACATAATGACATATTTTATTCATTCTAGAGTATATATCATGTTTCTATGTTATTTTTCTTGTTTTTTATGTCATATTAGATGAACTGTGATATATAAATAAGCCATATAGATGATATTAGCGAAATTATTCATGAAGTATTTTGCCCGGTCTCCAGACACTCTCGTCCACCGCCAACACCGCTCATACCACTACATGAATGACAAATTTTATTCATTCTAGGGTATATATCATGTTTCTATGATATTTATATTGTTATGTCATATTAGATGAACTGTGATAGATAAATAAGCCTGTAGATGATATTAGCTTAATTATTCATGAAGTATTTTGCCCGGTCTCCAGACAAACTCGTCCACCGCCGACACTGCCCATACCACCACATGAATGACATATTTTATTAATTTTAGAGTATATATCAGGTTTGTATGTTATTTATATTGTTTATTATGTCATATTAGATGAAGTGAGATAGATAAATAAACCGTAGAGTTGATATTAGCGAAATTATTGAAGTACAAAATTCCACTGGAATGGATTAATTGCATTTCAGTTAATTTAAATGAGGAAAATTGACTCTGCAAACGAGCAAATCTAGTTGCGAGCAAGGTCATGGAACGGATTAAACTGGCAAGTAGAGGTTCCACTGTACGTATAAAGATACACAACATGTCCCTCCAAACTGCTAATATCCCGAACCCCTCCTTTAGAGTGCAGGCATTGTACTTCCCATTCCCAGGACTCAAGTCCGGCTTTATAAAAATAACCGGTTTCCCTGAATCTCTTCACTAAATATTACCCTGCTCACACTCCAACAGATCTTCAGGTCCCAAATACCATTCGTCTCCACTCCTATCGAACATGCTCACGCACACCTGCTGGAAGTCCAAGCCCCTCGCCCACAAAACCTCCCTTACCCCTTCCTTCCAATCTTTTCGAGGACGACCCCTACCCCGCCTTCCTTACCCTACAGATTTTAACGCTCTCCATGTCATTTTACTTTGATCCATTCTCTCTAAATGAGCAAACCACCTCAACAACCCCTCTTCAGCCCTCTGACTAACACTTTTATTAACTCCACACCTTCTATAGCCATGAACCAGTAGATAGGTCTAACATAGTGTACTCACTATCGATAACGAGGTATGCCACGAAACATCTAAGGTGGCAAATTGCTTTAATTCCTACTACACATCTGTTGCATCAACACTAGTAAGTAAACTATCAGCTGCATCAAATACCTTTAACACAGACTCTGATAAGTTTCAAACATAATATACCAATAAAGGGGTAACCCCAAACAGTTGTCAACTAGTAAGTGTATCTCATGACTTCATTCAAAAAGAACTAAGCAGGTTAAACCCAACTAAGAGCACAGGCCCTGATAACATCCCGTCTAAGTTCCTAAAAGATGGTGCTTCTTAACTGTCAATCCCTATTGCTCTCATAATAAATCTATCAATCACCACTAATACCATTCCAGAGGGGTTCAAGGAGGCCAGAGTTACTCCTATCTTCAAGAAAAATAGTAGGTCTGATGTAAGCCACTATAGGCCTGTTAGTATACTCAGTATAATATCCAAAATTCTGGAGAGGGTGGTGTACTCTCAAGTAGTTAAGTACCTTAATGACAAAAACATTCCTCATAGCTATCAATCGGGCTTTAGAAGATCTTACTCAACCGACACCTCCCTAATTAATCTGATGGATTACATGAGAACTGAAATGTCAAAGGGGAACCTCATAGGTATGATAACCTTAGACCTGCAAAAGGCCTTCAATACTGTCAACCACAATATATTATGTAAGAAACTTCAAGCTATCGGTATAGGTTCTGTAGACTGGTTTAAGTCCTACCTTAGCAACAGGAGACAAATTGTCAAAATCAACAAAACGGAATCAGAACCCCTGCCGATAACATGTGGAGTTCCCCAAGGTAGTATTCTGGGTCCCTTATTATTATTATGTTATGTCAATGATATGCCTATCAGTGTCAAGTGCAAACTCCTACTGTATGCAGATGACAGTGCTCTGTTAGTGTAAAGACCCACAAGATATAGCTAATGTTTTAACACTGGAACTGGAGTCCTGCAGCAAATGGTTAGTAGACAACAAACTATCATTACACCTCGGGAAAACTGAAGCCATTCTCTTTGGCATGAAACATAAACTGAGAAGGGTAAATAATTTTAATGTCCAGTGTAATGGGGAGCCCATCACTTTGGTTTCATCAGTAAAATATCTGGGAATCCCCTTTGACCCCATGCATGTCAGGAGAATTGATAGGGAACAGTGTAGTAAAGAAAGCGAATGCCAGACTGAAGTTCCTGTATAGACAAGCACAGTGTCTACTGAGGCTCACAGGACCCTATGTCTAGCCCTTATACAATGCCATATGGATTATGCTTTCTCTTCATGGTACTCTGCCTTGACAAAAAAAAAACTGAAAGATAGACTGCAAATCACCCAGAACAAAATCGTAAATTGATCCTGGGTCTAGGTCCAAGAGAGCATGTAGGCCAGAATGAATTACAGCAGTTGGATATGCTGAATGTTGAAGACAGAGTAAAACAACTGAAGCTAAATCATGTTTATAAAATTGCTCACAAACAGTGTCCAGAATATCTTGCTGTCAATTTTGTCAAGGTTGGGAACCGCAGCAATCATAGTACTAGGGGGAGAGAGCACAACTTTGTAGTACCCACAGTCATTGGCCAGGCTTCAAACACCTTTTATTGTACAACAATAAAGGAATGGAACAGATTGCCTGCACATGTCAAAGCCAGTCATAGCATAAACCAGTTCAAGAAGAGTGCCAAAAGGTGTTTGATGAATGTAGCTACAGAAAGGGAGGGGAATAATTTTCTATTTTTTAGCCAATGCTTGTAAATTTTACCTTATTCCTAGTAATGACCCTCGAATTGTAGATAGTCGTAATGACCCTCGTGTAGTAGATAGTCTTTTTAGAATGATAATAAGATGTTATCTTCATTATAGAATAATAAGAAAATATTATAACCTTTATATTATAATAATAATAAGGTAAAAGGACCCCAATGGAAATGAGCCACTCTGACTTTTTTGAGTTCTACTAGGTTCTCTACACACATGCTGCTATGTATGATAATTCTATGTAACTGTATTTGTGTATACCTGAATAAACTTACTTACGTACTTATTCCTAATTTCCACACTCCGAATTTTCTGCATAATATTTACACCACACATTGCCCTTAGACAGGACAACTCCACTGCCTCCAACCACTTCCTCGCTGCAGCATTTACAACCCAAGCTTCACACCCATATAAGAGTGTTGGTACTACTATACTTTCATATATTCCCTTCTTTGCCTCCATAGATAACGTTTTTTGTCTCCACATACACCTCAGTGCACCACTCATTTACTTGTGATGAGTGGATAGAGGTTCAGACTTCTACCACTGTTATGAATGACCCATACATGTTTACCACTTTGCATCAAAATAATAACTCCAATATTTCATTTCAGTTTTTTAATTAAAAAAACTTGCTTTGGTCAGTTAGTTTACTTTCATATTGTGAAAAAAAACTAATAATGTTTTCATAATTTTTCTTGCTTTATGCCATCAATAAAATGTTGCTGAAGGGCTTTTCATCCAAGGAATAATAATAAAAATAATAGTTTATTTCATCATGATACAATGTAGAGATATGGGTGACATTCAGGTGTACATGCTGAAAACTCTGTTATACAGAGCATTTTGGGCAAACTTAACACTAAAAGGGGCAATAACTAATTGTTTGCTTATAAACTGGTGAGGTTTGAACCTGCTATCAGAGTCTCAAAACTCATGTTTGCTTATATGTACAGTCTGTAAGAGGTCATAATAAACTTGGGAATTACAAAAAGGGCAAACAAGCATATTAACTCATTACTTAAACCATTTGTCATATTTAATTGTTGTAATAAAAACAGGTTGGATTATGAATACAGGTAATGAGGATTCCACAATATATTTACTCATTTTGTAACATACTCATCATATTTAATAGTTGCGAATATTACAGATAATGAGAATAAGAATATATGGTTTTATATACTTGTGGTAATGAGAATATGAAAATACAGCGGTACCCCGAGTTGCAGCCATAATTCGTTCCAGAAGGCTGTTTGAGTGCTGTTACCGAATGAATTTGTTCCCATAAGGAATAATGTAAATTAGATTTGTCCGTTTCAGACCCCCAAAAATACACTTACAAAAGCACTTACAATAATAGTTGGGAGTTGTACAAAACTCGAGGTATCACTATAGTTTTATGTTTCTGGTTGAGTGAATTGTTTAGCATATTAACATATTCATCATATTTAGCTGTTGTTGGGATATACGTGTATTAGGCAGAAGTTTTTTTTTTTTTTTTTTTTTATGGCAAATTTTGAAGATGCTGGCAGAGAAAGAGAGGCTCTGGAGATTACTGGCAGGGAGTTCCACATTTTGGGTCCCTTTATGTACATAGAGTTTTTACAGAGGTTTAGCCAGACTCAGGGTCTCCCAGAGATTTTTGTGTCTGGTATTATGTCTATAGGTTCTGTTGCAACTATCAAGGAAGTACAGTGCAACCTCGGTTGTCGAGCTTAATTTGTTCCAGATGTTGATTTGACTACCAAAGCAATTTTTCCTATAAATAATAATGTAAATAGAATTAATCTGTTCCAGACCCTAAATGACAATACCATGGTACCCCAAGTTTCGGCCATAATTCGTTCCAGAAGGCTGTTCGAGTGCCGTTACCGAACGAATTTGTTCCCATAAGGAATAATGTAAATTAGGTTAGTCCATTTCAGCCCTCTAAAAATACACTTAAAAAAGCACATAAAATAATACACTTACATAATTGTTTGAGTTGGGAGCTGTACGAAACTTTGGGTACCACTGTATAATAACTTATTAAAAATGTACTTACTACTACATAAAATTGTTAAAATGAATACTAGAAGAAATGTGAACTGAAATACTGTACAGTAAATGAAAATTTAGTTGCCTCTTGCCTGTCAGAGGAGAGCTAATGGCATACTGGGAGCAGGAGATGGAGGAGAGGAGAGGGTATGTTACTGCTTGGAAGGAGAGTCACTTTCTATTAATGTCAACTGTGCTTCAGGTGTTGTTTCTCTTCTTTGTCTCTTTTTATCACTGATATCGTATTCTGGCACACTAGTTCTTTGTCTCACTAAAAACCTGTCCAGTGAGGTTTGTTTCAGGCTCTGTTTTAACACTTGTTTAAATTGAGACATTACTCTGTCATTGTACATGTTCGAGAGATGGATGGCTACTACTTTCTCTGGATGGTATTTTTCGGCAAACTCCTGCCTAGTCCTGAAAGTGTTGAATAATGATGAAAGTTTTTCTTTCCTTTTGGGTCACCCTGCCTTGTGAAATGACCGTGTTGAAAAAAAAAAATTAGCCTATTTATTATTAATTAATTGATCTTAGATTTATACCAACTTTTATATTAATTGAATATTATATATTGTAGGAAGCATGGAAGGAGAGAATATCCAGAGTGCTCGAGCAACACTGCTGCTCTTCCTCAAGAGTTTACCCATCGGCTGCTTCTTCAACATAGTCAGCTTTGGCAGTACTTTCTCTTGGCTTTTTTCTGAGTAAGTATAATTTTTTTTTTTTTTTTTTTTTTTTTTTTTTTTTTTTTTTTTTTTTTTTTTTTTTTTTTTACACAGGGTTTGACAAGGTTAGGTTGAGGATCCCTAGCTTTATTGACAAGCTATTTAAAGGTTAAGGAATCATAACTTTATTGACAAGCTAAGAGCTGTTACCTACATCAGCTCATTTGAAAGCATTTTTATTGTTATGAGACATACAAGTAGGAAACAGGATGAAGTTGGAGCCATCTGTGGGCCAGCATTTTCATCTGATCCACTGACTTTATCTCACTGACATCGTAATGCTGCACGAATGTGTTCCAGACTCGAGTCATTGTGGGGATAAATGATCTCAGATGAAGTGATGTTCTGGAGAAGGGTACAGCCAGAGTGAAGTTGCTGCTTTCTGCCAGTCTTGTGGTATAGAAGCTTGCTTCACGCTGTCCTCGAAATGGATCCATGTGTGGTACTTTTACAATATTGGCCTTCTACATAACAGTAAGGCCACTCGCATCCCTCCTGTGTTGAAGGCTCTGATAAAATGGCAGATCTATCCAGGATTGGTCCAGGCGAGAGATGAGACGTCTTGCCTTGTTCTCTACTCTGTCAAGCAGTTACAGATGAGAAGGGGGACAGGAGAACCAAGAAAGTGGAGCATACTCAAGGTATGAGCATACTTGTGCCTTGTACAAAATCTTGCAACCCCTATTGTCAAGCAGATGTGAGATACGGTGAAGTGCTGTAGGCTTCCTGGCTGCCTTGTTTGCAAGATTTACAACGTGTTTTTTCATGATCTGTTTGGAGTCAGATTTCACCCCAAGGATATCAACTTCTTCCCCAGGTGCCAACGCCCTCCCATTCATCCTTACTACTGCACCAGCATTGCCATCATGGTGCCTAGAGATCATATCATTTGTGTTTTCTCAGGTGCAAATGTCACTTGCCATCTATTTCCCCAAGCTGATATAGCTCTGAGCTGGTGATTGATGTAGCTTAGAGCAGCTGGCATTTCTTCTCTTGGATAAGTGAATGTCAGTGTACAGTCGTCTGCATATGCATGAAATTCTGGGATGAGATGAAGGTCATTGAAGTTGACATTCCATAACAATGGTCCCAGAACACTTCCTTGTGGAACACTTGCCCCAATAGGATGTCTTGCTGATTCTGTTCCATTGAGAACTACCCTTAGAGATCTACCATGAAGGTAATCACTGAGGAGACATAGCATAGAGCCTGCAGTTCCCAGAGCTTGCAGTTTTGCTAAGAGGCCCTGGTGCCACACCCGGTCGAAAGCATCAGCCATGTCCAGTGCTACCACACAGCTGACTTTGGATTCATCCAGTGACTGGTCCCACTTAGTAGAGAGGTTTAAAAACAGATCAGCAGCAGAGTAACCTTTCCTGAAGCCATATTGACGGTCACAAAGTAGTGAGTGGTAGTCAAAAAACTCGGTCATTTCTCTTGAGATTATTGTCTCGCGGAGCTTGCCAGTGATTGACAGGAGTGACACTGGTCTGTAGTTGCTGATTTCTGCTCTGCTTTTCTTTTCGTGAACAGGGACTACATTTGCCTCTTTCCACAGAGAAGGCCATTTACACTGTACTAGGCAGTGCTGAAAGATGCGAGTTAGAGATGCTGGTAGCTGGTCTGCACATCTCGGCAATCTTGGGCTCAGCTTGTCTGGGCCCACAGCTTTTTCTTGGTCAAGCGATTTAAGAAGGAAATGCACCTCTTCCTGCCTTATTGTCACCACTGACAGTTTTGACACAGTTCTTGCAGCTATCCAAGGAGGGTCCCTTGCTGGATCAGGAACTTGCATTTTTGTAGCAAAGTGTTCTGCAAAGAGATTGCTTTCTCTTGACTACTAGTAGAGGTGGTCCCATCCTGTCGATTTAGAGGTGGAATGAGTTCATCAGGCAAATAACCTTGTCTGTCCTTGACCAGGGACCACCAGGTTTTGGAGCCTACCCTACCTGATGCTAGCTTTCTTCTTGTGTCCATCTCCCATTTAGTGATGGCCCACTTTTGAATGTCACCCATATGCCTACAGGCTTGCCTGTGCAAGTTCCTGTTATAGGTGGTAGGATGTCTCTTATACCTTCGCCATGCCTTGTACTTAGCGGTAGCAGCCTCTCTACAACGAAAGCCAAACCAAGGCTGATCTGTAGGCTTCGTCACGTATTGCCGGTGAGGAATGTGTTCTTGCTGTAGATTAATGATGTGTCCAGTGAAGGCTTTCACTTGGTTGTCAACATCTCCTTGGAGAAAAGCATTCCAATTGGTGGTGGCAAGAGCAAAGGGCTAGCCAATTACCTCTTTCCCATAGCCAGGTTGTGCGTGTGGACTCCTCACCTCGTTCTTTTGGGATCTTAAGTGTCGTAAAAACAGCCTTGTGGTCAGATGATCCAACGTAGCTGAGGGGTTGACAAGTGACTATACCTTCTGCTAGTTCACTCACTATTGGGTCAAGGGAGGAGCCAGAGATGTGAGTAGAGAAATCAGCAAAGTTTCTCATGTCAATACTGCAAGAAGGTCATCAAAGTCCCTCTGTATAAGGTGTTAGTTGAGGTCACCAACAATTATGACATGTTGACAGTTGTGTTGTAGCAGAAGGGAGTCCACATTTTCCATTAGGAAGTTGATGGGGTCTGCATGTTGCCACTGAGGTCTGTACATTGCACATGCTAGTACAGAGGTACCAGTGTTTATGCATAGCTTGAAGAACATCATTTCAAAATGAGTAGGGATGGGAACATCAATGTGCTGGGCATGTACACTTTTAGAGAAGCACACAGCAACACCTCCTCCTTGTCCTTGCCTGTCTCTTCTCATCCATGAGGTGTAGCCAGCAATTCTTGCAAAATTTTATGGAGTCCTGTCGTCAAAAAGTGTTTCAACAGCTATCATGTTGGGACATCGAGGGTTCACAAAATTGTGTGAGAGCTCTCCAACATTAGTAATGAAACCTTTAATGTTAGCCGACAGGATGCTGATTGACTGGCTCCTCATGATGTGGTCAGCTTGAGGTGGTGGGTGTGTAAGGCATGTAAGGTGCCTGTCCTCGAGAGAAGTAGGGCACTGAGGCAGCTGCAAGGATGTAGGTCTGTGGTCTTGTATAAGGCACAGTACCACCTGCTGGGCTGAGATAGGAGTAGCTGAGTGGGTGACGTGTGAATGTGTTCACCACTTCAGAGATCCTGCTGGTTTGTTCCGAGAACAGGTCTCTAAACAAGTGGTCCTGTCTATCAAGTTCCTTTTTCTTCTGACACTGGTCTTCCTGATGTCCTTTCTTGTGGCAGTAATTGCACCTGGTATCTCACAGGCAGTTGTTGGTGGTGTGCCCCTTCCGGTGACAGCAAGAGCACTGCCTAGGTGCTGACTTGTCCGCAGGTTCTGCCTCTGGGACTGTGTTGGTGGAAGGTGAGACAGCTGTGGATGTCTTCCTCCTCCACGTCCTCTTCCACGTCCTCTACCACATCCTCTACCATGCCCCTGTGCAGTTCTGACAGATGTGTCCCTGCTGTTCGTACTTTGGTGCAGTAGGTGTTGAGGTGTAGTTATAGTGCCCTGATTATTAACTACACCAATGAAGCACTGCTGCCAGATGGTGGAATAATGTCGGCAGGTGTGCTGACAGGTGTAGGATCAGAAATGGTATGTGCACTGTCTAGTTTACTGGCAGGTGCTGAAGCAGAGATGTCAGGTGTAGGAGAATTAACAGATCCAAGGCTTACTTCATTGCTGGAAAGAGGATCTGTTCCCTCTGTGGTGGTCAGAGGAATTGTGTTAGGATTCCCAAAGGTAGTGTTTTGAACTCTGTCAATCTGTGGGACCTTAGCGATGACAGAATTCCACCAGTTATTTACCCCTGTGTTAGGTTCAGTGTGGGAATTCCAGTCTTTGTCAGTAGTGTCACCATCAGCTGAGCAGCTTACGTCACTTGATGTAGGCTTGCACTGACTTTCTGCAATAGCTTGAAGGCTATCTAATGATTTGAGGAGCTCATGAAGTGCTTCCCTGTGATGGATTATCTTGGCTGCGACTTTACAACACAGCCCATGAGGGCAGTCTTGATCTTTGGATACGAGATTCTTGATCCCCTAACCTTCACGAATGTGGAGGGAGATCTGTACATTTTTTTATGTGTTGGACATGGGTGCTGAATTTCAGGTTACTGTTAAGGTATAGGCCCAGGAATTTGCCCTCATTTTGTTTAGCAAAATGTTCAGTTCTGCAGCACTTGCTCTGTTACCAAACATAATATAGAAGATTTTGTCAGTATTAAGCGTAAGTTTGTTGGCAGTCATCCGGGTTGATATTTTTACTAGCTCTTCATAAGCAGTGGTGTTGAGGGAGGCAAGATTTGGGTGGGAGATGACACAAGTCATGTAGTCAGCAAAGAGAATAGGCTTAAGGTGTTGAGATACATTAGGAAGATCATTGATGTATAAAAGGAAGAGCAGGGGACCGTGCTACTTCTTTCAGGAAACTGGCCGTATTCCACCGTTAACCCATGCTTCACGCCTATATAAGAGTTTTGGAACCATTGTACTCTTACATTCCCCTCTTTGCCTCCATGGATAATGTTCTTAGTTTCCACAAATGCCTCAATGCATCAGCCATCTTTTTTCCCTGTCATCATTTCTGTGGTTTACCTCATCTTTCATATACCCATCTGCTGACAAGTCCACTCTGAAATATCTGAACACTTTCACTTCCTATTTACTCCCTTCCTCCAATCTAATATCCAGTCTCTCATTATGTAACTTATTTGTTACCCTCATCACCTTGCTCTTTCCTATGTTCACTTTCAACTTCCTTTATACACACTCCCAAATTCGTCCACTAACCTTTACTTTTTTTTTCAGTCCCTCAAAAAAGCATGGTGTCATTGCCAAAAAGCAACTGTTACAAACCTCATTTTTTATCAGGTTGCACATATTTTAATCTCACATCTCTCCATAACTCCCTAGCATTAATTTCTTTTACAACTGTATCTATAAATATGTTAAACAGCCATGGTGACATGCTTCACAATCTAAAGCCTACTTTTACTGGAAAATAATCTCCCTTTCTCCTACATACCCTAACCTGAGCCTCACTATCTTCATAACTCTTAACAGCATTTAGTAACCTACCACCTATCCCATACACTTGCAACATCTGCCACATTGCTCCCCTATCCATCCTATCATATGCCTTTTCTAAATCCATGAAAGCAATGAAAACTTCCCTACCTTTATCTAAGTATTGTTCAGTTATATGCTTCAGTGTAAACATTTGGTTTACACACCCCTTACGCTTCCTCAAGCCTCCTTGTTCATCTGTGATCCTGCTTTCCGTCTTACTCTTAATTATTTCAATAATAACCCTACGATACACTTTACCTGATATACTCAATAGGCTTTTTGTTTTTTATTAACACATCAGCTGTTTCCCACTTAGGCAGGGTGACCCCAAAAAAGAAGAAACACTTTCATCATCACTCCATCATTGTCTTGCCAGGGGCATGTCAACACCCCTCCTTCAGAGTGCAGGCACTGTACTACCCACCTCCAGGACTCAAATCTGGCTATCTGGTTTCCCTAAATCCCTCATAAATGTTACTTTGCTCACACCCCAACAACACATCAAGTCATAAAAGCCATTTGTCTCCACTCCTATCTAACATGCTCATGCACGCTTGGTGGAAGTCCAAGCCCCTCACACACAAAACCTTTACCCTCTCCCTCCAACCTTTCCTAAGCCGACCTCTACCCCGCCTTCTTTGCACTACAGATTTAGATGCCCTCCAAGTCATTCTATTTTGTTTCCACCTCTCTTAATGTCCAAACCACCTCAACAACCTCTCTTCAGCCCTCTGGATAATACTTTTAGAAAGGCTGCACTTCCTTCTAATATCCAAACTACTGATTCTCTGCATAATATTCTATCTCCTCTTATTTCATTTAACCTGCTAGCATAATACAATTGTTTAGATATACTTATTAGATTGCTAAGTACTGATGTATAGTTTTTGGTTTGTTCTTTAGTTATTAAGCCCATTCTACATTATTTTTCATATGTTTCTTATCAGAGGACTTAAGGAAGCTATCTGTTAGCTATGGGCTACTTAGTCTCTTTACTCTGATCTGCTTAGTTTTAATAGGACAATGTCTATTGTAATGGCTTTGTACATTTTGCAGAAATCTTCTTTCTTTCAATGTACCAGCCTTATCCCACCAAGGCAGGGTGGCCCAAAAGGAAAAACGAAAGTTTCTCCTTTTAAATTTAGTAATATATACAGGAGAAGGGGTTACTAGCCCCTTGCTCCCGGCATTTTAGTCGCCTCTTACGACACGCATGGCTTACGGAGGAAGACTTCTGTTCCACTTCCCCATGGAGATAAAAGGAAATAAACAAGAACAAAAACTAGAAAGACAATAGAAGAAAACTCAGAGGGGTATGTATATTCGTACGTGCTTGTACATGTATGTGTAGTGTGACCTAAGTGTAAGTAGAAGTAGCAAGATGTACCTGAAATCTTGCATGTTTATGAGACAGAAAAAAGGACACCAGCAATCCTACCATCATGTAAAACAATTACTGTACAGGCTTTTGTTTTACACTCACTTGGCAGGACGGTAGTACCTCCCTGGGTGGTTGCTGTCTACCAACCTACTACCTAGATTTTGCAGAAATATTTTCACTTATTCATCAGTGACCTTGTCATCAGTAAACTGTGTCGGTCAGTGTAACTTACTGCTGTAGTGAAGTTATTTAATGATGTCTTATCATGGAGATGAAATGATATTCTACTATTTTCAAGTGGTAGTTTACATATTTTGGTTATGAGGAAAGTGAGATAGTGATCAATGGTATTGTCTGTGACCATCCCTGCTTTGAAAGGATCCAATATATTGGTCCAGATGTGATCAATTGTGGTTGCATTTGTCTGGGTTATTCATGTTGGCTTAGTTACAGCTAGTATTACCTTTGAACCTTGTGCATCTATCATAACTTTGGGGCCTAGTCCCTGGACCTATTATGTACCTCTGTAACCTGTAAATACCTTTGCAACTTGTCATGATTGTGGCCAGATCTACCTGGAGTTCATTACCTTTGTAACTTGCTCTGCTATCAAAACTTTGGGGCCCAGTCCCTGGACCCATTATGTACCTGTGTAATCTTTTGACTACCACCCACACCATGGGTATGGGATGCATAATAAACATATTAAACCAAATAACTGGTATGAGCAATGAATTATTCATACTGTTAATGAAGTCAGTTACTTGAAGGTCCTTGGCTTGACTAGAGGTATTGTTCAAATTACCAGCAAGTACATTTTTTTGCTCGTTAGTTACAGTAGACCACCGTTTAACACGGTAGTTACATTCCTGAAAATGCCATGTTAGTTAAAACTGTGTTAGACAAACTGGAGAACTTATGGTAAAAATGGAGTTACATTCCTGGGAGCCCCAAAAAAGCAAAACAACTGTTTTTTTAGACAAACAAATTTTACAAATATAAAAGTGAATATGTAATTGTAGTTCATTGTCATGATATATTACTACTTAAGACCACAAATGCAATAGAAATAATAGTATTTCTTACCTTAAATTGTGGGTGCTGGTGTTTGTGGATGATTGTGAAGAGAGTGGATATGGATGGTGTGGCCCTACTGGGCTGAGGTGGATGGTTGTTGGTTGTCAGCAGAAGAGGATGGTAGAGGTTCTGGTACTAAAGTCGATGGTTGTATTGGAGTGTGTATAAATTCTGTAGTGGATCTCTGGGCTCTTTTACCCTGCAGTACATTGTACAGCTGATGGTAAGGCATCATCAGCTGGTCTAGACCCTGTTTCCAAGCACTGCTTCTTGATTTGTCGGGGTCCTCTTCAGTGAAAAAGTCTGCAACTTTACCAGTAATATAGAACTGCTAACATAACTGCTGCACTGTTAACTGTTTTTTTTCAGGTTCTTCTTCATCTTCTGTTACGTGGCTCCCTTGTATCTGTGCATCAAGCTCTGGACTCCTGTCTTCATCATCATCATCTTTTAAGAGCTCATTCACGCCTTCTTCATTCATATCTTCAAAAACCATCACCTGGTAATCTCCTTGCCAGCTGAATAATTTCCTGAACTTGACTCTCAAGCAAGGGAAAACTAGTGAAAGAATTAACTACAGAAGGCCATAACTTTCCTCAGCCTGCATAGCTGATGGCATCTGCAGTGTTAAATTTATTCCAGAAGCTTGGTACTGCCAGGTTGGAGTCAGAGTCCATTGATGCATTGGTTGGAATCAGAGTCCATTGACAGTCCTACACACGTATGAACCGGCTGGGACAAGGGTGGTGGGAGTGGTGGTGGGTAGTGGGGGTGGCGGGGGATGGTGGTAGGTCTCCCCCGTTGATTCAGTGGTCTAACCCACAGCCAAGCAGAGTGTATCCTGCAGACAATGCTCCAAATTTTTTCCCCTCCCACAAACTGAACCATGTTAAGTTAATTTTGCAACGTGTTATACAAAAATATGCCGCAATTTTTCAGTAGTGCTATAACTAAAATTTGGCAAACAACACCGTGTTAAACGACGGTCTACTGTATTAGGTTATTTAAGTTATCACTAAAGGTTGGGATATTAGTATGAGATAGCCTGTAGACTGCTCCAACTTCAGTAAGAGTCTTAAGGTTTTTGATTGAAAAGTTAGCAAATATATATTTGCCATATTCATCACTGATGCATGTAGTTGCTACATATTAGTTCATTAGAGTAGTAGCTGGCAAACCCTCCTTCCATTTCATCAGACCTGTAGTTGTGAATGGCTGTGTATCCAGGTAAGGCAAAGATGTCTGCTGTGTCATGTTTAAGTCAGGTTTCATTGAAAATAATAAAGGAGATGTTAGTATTTAAAGAATCTGAGTGCTAGGAGATAATCATAGGGCTCACTCAGGTATGTAACATTGTAGCTGATTATTGTTATATTCCTGGTGTTGCTGAGAACAGCTTTTGTTTGACATGCTGTGTAGTATACACTTACTTTCAGAAAAGTATTGATTACTATTTTGATTTGATAGGCAGTTTAAATTGGGGTCACTGTCAGCATTCATGAACAATGAAGTGGGATTAGGAAAGTGATGGATAAGGTAAAGGTATCTGTAGTTAAACTTTAGTGATATGAGCAGTGGAGTGAGAAAAGAATACCGTATGTAATTGTAATTTATTGAATGATTTGGTAACAGAGTTGTGGATGAGTGGAACAAACTCTCGAGTAGCATCACTGAAGCAAAAACCTTGTGTAGCTTTAAAAGTAAGTTAGACAAATACATGAGTGGAGGTGAGTTGGACCTGCCTAGCATGGGCCAGCTGGCCTGCTGTAGTGCTTCTTCTTTCTTATGTTCTTCCTATATTGGTAAAATGTATTAATGAAATGTATGGAAATATTTATTTATTTTTCAGTGGAAGTCGTGAATACAACAAAGAGAGTTTAGCAGAAGCTTGTGAGCTGCAGAAAAGTTTAGGTGCTGACATGGGAGGAACAGAGATTCTTCGTCCATTTCAGAGCATTTACTCAAAACCTCCTCAACCTGGATATTCAAGACAAGTAAATTTGAACAAATTATGTTAATTCTGGATTGTTAGTAACCTTGTATTAGCTGTTACAGCCAAGTGGTACAGCATATTATTGTTTGGGTCTTCAAGTGTTCTCTCTAGGTATTCATGCCTGGGATAACATACAACTTTCAGTTTCTAGGTATCTGTTTACTGTTAGGTGAACAGAGGAAGCAGGTGTAGGAAAACTTGCCAGTATGTTTTGCCATGCTCAGGATTTGAACTTGGGTCCTTTTGGTTATGAGTTGAATCCTCTCCTACTGAACCACAAAACAATTGAGACTAAGAAAAACCATATTAATAGAATTTCTGCTTACACTAATTTACACAACCTTAACTCTGGTATTAGGTTGCACTTTGGTATCAGAGTGCAGTCAAAACTAGTAGGTAAGTCAGCACATAGTGGTGGAGGCTCGATCCTCTGTCCTTTATGTATGAGATAGACGTTGTACTCCCACTGCCAGGTTCCTTGTATCAGAGTGCAAATCATTAAATAGTCTTCCCTATCACTATTTATTCAACCTTTCTGCATAACTTGTCTGCTGATAAATTAATATGCATTATACAATTTTATATTAATTTGAATTACCATATTTTCCATTGTTCACAAAGCTTTCATATGCAGTTTTTGGAATTGATCTTGAATTTCTCTGCAGATTCTCTTGATATCTGATGGCGAGGTGTGGAACGTAAATGAGGTGACTCAACTGGTGGGACGCCATGTTCACGAAACTCGGGTGTTTGCTGTGGGTATTGGTCACGGAGCTTCCACAGCTCTCATAAAAGGAGTGGCCAGGGCTGGTAAAGGATATTCAGAAATGGTTATGCAACAAGACAAACTTCAACATAAAGTAAATTGTTCTCTTGTATCTTGAGTATAGTATAAAAAGGTTGTATAAAGCAAAACCTTAATTTAAAGTTGATGTATTTTCTCTAAATAAAGCTCTATCAAGTCAATGATATGATAAAGCTTTATTTTTTAACACTCTAGCTGTCTCCCACTGAGGCAGGGTGACCCAAAAAGAAATTCTTTCACCATCATTCACACTATTACTGTCTTGCTAGAGGAGCACAGATATGACAGTAAAGCTTTATATACAACATAAACTTTTCTGTAAATAAAGGTTTGCTCTACACACAGTGTCATTTACCATAATTATTGGCAAGTCTTGTCATCCAATATATAGCTTCTGAGTTGTACAACATGGCAATCCAAGCTGAAGTTTTCCTAATCACTGTCACATACCACAATATATTTATCTTTTTTTTTACTACACTGGCTTTCTCCTACTGAGGTACAGTGACTAAAAGAAGAGGAAAGACTTCCCCATTATTCTTTTAGTCACTGTCTTGTCAGAAACGTGTTGACATCACAGCCTGGGTGACACTTCCAACTGTAACATCCTCTCCACTCCTTCGGAGTACAGGAACTGTACCTTCCACCTCCAGGATTCAAGTCTAGCTAACCAGTTCCATGATTCCCTTTATAAATGCTACCTTGTTCACACTCCAACAGCATGTCAAGTCATGAAAACCACTTGCTTCCATGCCTGTTGGATGTCCAAGTCTTTTGACATACAAAACCTTTTTGTTTTATCCTCCTTCCTCAAACCTTTCCAAGGATGACCCCTAGAGATTTTTTTTAATTAATGTATTGGCCATTTCCCACCAAGGCAGGGTGACCTGAAAAAGAAGAAATATTTTCATCGTCATTCACTCCATCACTGTCTTGCCAGAGGCACGCTTACACAACAGTTATAAAACTGCAACTTACTAACACCCCTCCTTCAGAGATTTACACAATCTAAATCATTCTGTTTTACTCCACTCTCTCTAAATGCCCCAACCACCTTAATAACCTCTCCTAAGCTCACTGATAATACTTATAGTAACCTCACACCGAATCTCCAGACCGTGAATTCTGTTTATAATATTCATACCATACATTGCCCTCAGACATGACATCTCTATTGCCTAAAGCATCCTCCTTGCTACATTTAAAATCCATGCTTCACACCCATGGAAGAGTGTTGGTACCATGATACTCTAGGTCATTACCATTTTTGGCTCCATGGATATTGTTGGCAGATCCACTCTTAAATATACGAACACTTTCACTTCCTCCGTACTCCATCCTTCCGATCTGACACCCAGTCTTTCATTACCAATCTTTGTAATTTCTTCTAGTCTCCAGTTTACCAAGTTGCAGTAAGAACATGTGTGAAACATCACCTTCCTTTTTAATCCTTTGACCGTCGCAACCCCAAATCCTGAAGTGTCTCCTGGTGTAAAATATTTGGGGGGGAGGGGGGAATTTCTTGTGAAATTATAAAGAATCTTTTCCTGGTGATAATGATACCAAAAGTACGAAATTTGATGGAAAACTTAAGGAATTATGCTCTCGCAAAGTTATCGACCAGCAACATTTATGCATCGATGATTTCGCCCACTTTGAGCCCTATTTTCAGCCAATTCTATTGTTCCAGTCCACCAAACTCGTAGCTATGTCTTTAGAACTTCATTTGTTCTATCGACTGAGTACAAAAAACAGCCACTTTGCTGATTTCAACTACCCAATAAAGTGGTCAGAAATTGGCAATTTGGCCAATTTCATACAAATTAAAAAATGTCAATTTCAAAATAGGGTCCAGAATGAACAATGCATACATTCCTGGCACTAAAATAGCATTTTCTATGTTTATCAGTCACATCTCCAGGCCCCTGTTAGAATACTCTTGCTTTCTATTTTGAATTTTTATTCACACAAAAAATAGAAGATTTACTGTCATGCAGACTACTGCAATATTGTAATACAGTGGACCCCCGCATAACGATGGCATCACATAGCGATTTTTCCGCATACCGCTTACTTTTATCGCAAAATTTTTGCCGCGCATACCGATTAAAAACCCGCTCACCGATTTTCGTCCGAGACGCGTCCAATGTGCCCTCAGCCAGCCTCACATGTGCCGCCCGTCCCATTGTTTACCAGCCAGCCTCCGCGGTAACATCCAAGCATACACTCGGAATATTTCGTATTATTACAGTGTTTTCGGTGCTGTTTCTGGAAAATAAGTGACCATGGGCCCCAAGAAAGCTTCTAGTGCCAACCCTGTGGTAAAAAGGGTGAGAATTAGTATGGAAATTAAGAAAGATTTTGAAGGGTTTGGGGCTAACCCTGAGAAGCCTATGCCAGTTGTGGAATCCATTGTGCCTACTTCAAAGATTAAGGAAATGTGTGCACAGTGGGTTGAACTGCAAACCTTTATGGATGAAAATCACCCTGACACAGCTGTTGCAAGCCGTGCTGGTGACTATTTCAATGACAATGTTGTGGCCCATTTTAGACAAATCGTAAAGGAACGGGAGGTACAGAGCTCTATGGACAGATTTGTTGTGCGACAGAGGTCCAGTGACTCTCAAGCTGGTCCTAGTGGCATTAAAAGAAGAAGGGAAGTAACCCCGGAAAAGGACTTGCTACCTCAAGTCGTAATGGAAGGGGATTCCCCTTCTAAACAGTAAGAAGATAATGCTCTCCCCTCCTCCCATCCCATCAATCATCACCAGATCTTCAATAAAAGTAAGTGTCATGTAAGTGTGCATGCCTTTTTCAGTTTGTGTGTATTAAAATTAATATTTCATGTGGTAAAAAATTTTTTTTTTCATACTTTTGGGTGTCTTGCACGGATTAATTTTATTTCCATTATTTCTTATGGGGAAAATTCATTCACATAACGATTATTTCGCATAACAATTACCCCTCTTGCACGGATTAAAATCGTTAACCGGGGGTCCACTGTAATTGTATAAATAATGTCAACCCATTCGTGACTGTGTATTAGAATAGCTAGTTGGACATTTATTGGACAGTGACGTCATTTGTTTACTCTTGAACATCGGCAAAAATCAAACATTTCTGCCACTTTGAGTACCATTTCTAGATCCTTTCCTTGGTAAAATAAATCAGAATCACTTATATTTCTATAATATGTTTTTCATTCTATCAAATGAGACCAAGAAAACAAGAATACAACCATAAATACTACACGAAAATACACCTCAAAGTGAGCGTTTTAATTCAAAAACACGGTTGGAGTTTTTTTTTTTTTTTTCTCATGTACTGCTTGCTGCAGGATTTTTTTATACTGTGCACACTGACCACACAGACCCATTCTCTCACATGTGGGCCTACCAGCTTCTGTTTGATTTGAAGCTGCTAGAATTTTTGAGTATACAGTAGGGCCCTGCTTTACGGTGTTTCGCCTTACGTCTTTCCGCTAATACGGCGATGTCAAATTATGACCAAAATTTGCTATACGGCAAGCGGTCTTTCAAATACAGCGCGCCCCACCCGGTTTGTTTGCATTCACGGTGACCACATCTATTATGTCAAGAAACTTTCCAAAATTTCAAGTGCTTTAAAGTTACTGTGTATTTTATATGTACTCTGATAATTATACTTATGTGTACCTCTACCTAAATATACTTACACACTGTGCTGGTGTGCAGGTACACATTAAAATCGGTAAGTCTGTCTACTCATGGCACCAATACTACGTAATGATAATCACTCTTGGGCACATTAAATGTCTTATTTTACATTAATACAGTGGACCCCCGGTTTACGATATTATTTCATTCCAGATGTATGTTCAGGTGCCAGTACTGAAAGAATTTGTTCCCATAAGGAATATTGTGAAGTAGATTAGTCCATTTCAGCCCCCAAACATACATGTACAAATGCACTTACATAAATACACTTACATAATTGGTCGCATTGGGAGCTGATCGTAAACCGGGGGTCCACTGTATAGGCATTTTCATTAATCCATCTATGATATTTTCCTCAAAATTATATATGAAACCGTTAAATAGCATATAAACATAATACATACACTCACAGAATAAAAATTGACGTAAATATGAGATTTGTTTACAAAGCAGTTGTGTAGGTAGTGTCGGAAGAATTACGTTTTCTCTAGTCAAACTTGGGGATAACTGTAGAAAAATATTCTTTTCATATGCCTTCACTCTATATATAGCAATTCACAACCCTTGTGGGTTTAGTGCTTTTTATTATGTTAATAATAATATCTTCATTCACTCTAAAAATGGTGTGTTGCTGTTTGTTTATTCTGTACTAACTTGTACAACTTGTACACAATGTAAGAGTACGTATTCTATTCTTAGTAGAGTAGTAATTGTGCATGTCTTCTTCAGTTTGTGTGTATTAAAATTAATATTTCATGTGGTAAATTTTTTTTTTTCATACTTTGGGGTGTTAGGAACGGATTAATTTGATTTCCATTATTTCTTATGGGGAAAATTAATTCGGCTAACGATAATTTCGGCTTACGATGAGCTCTCAGGAATGGATTAATATCGTAAGGCGGGGGCCCACTGTACAGTGGACCCCGCATACCGTTGGCATCACATAACGTTAAATCCGCATACCGATACATTTTATCGCTAAGATTTTGCCTCGCATACCGCTAAAAAACCCGCTCAACACTATTCGTCCGAGACGCGTCTAATGTGTGGCCTGAGCCAGCCTCACATGTTCCGCCGGTGGCATTGTTTACAAGCCAGCCTCCGCGGTAACATCCAAGCATACAATCGTAACATTTCATATTATTACAGTGTTTTTGGTGATTTTATCTGCAAAATAAGTGACCATGGGCCCCAAGAAAGCTTCTAGTGCCAACCCTGTGGTAAAAAGGGTGAGAAATATTATTGAAATACTGTGGTACCATGGTCAACTGCTGATGCTGCTGCTGCTGTAGCACCATCAGCTGCTGCTGCTGCTGTAGCACCGTCAGCTGTTGCTGCTGCTGTAGCACCGTCAGCTGCTGCTGCTGCTGTTGTAGTACCGTCTGCTGCTGCTGTAGCATTATCTGCTGCTGCTGCTGTAGCATTGTCTGCTGCTGCTGCTGCACTGTCAGCTGCTGCTGCTGCTGCTGTAGCACTGTCAGCTGCTGCTGCTGCTGTAGCACTGTTGTTGGTGTGGCTTATTGAGAATACCAAGAAACAATTAACCCCAGAGGGTTAGCCACCCAGGATAACCCAAAAAAGTCAGTGTCATCGAAGACTGTCTAACTTATTTCCATTGGGGTCCTTAATCTTGTCTCCCAGGATGCAACCCACACCAGTCGACTAACACCCAGGTGAACAGGGAAAAACGCCTGGAACTAGTGCTCATATTGGTGAATTTAAAACCAGCAAAGGTTGGTTTGAGAGATTTAAGAATCGTAGTGGCATACACAGTGTGATAAGGCCTGTTCTGGAAGAAAATGCCAAACAGGACCTACAGTACTCAGGAGGAAAAGGCACTTCCAGGACAGTGTCTCATCAGTCATTGCTGCATCTTCAGTAAAGGTAAGTGTCATTTATTCTTCATTTAGTAGAGTAGTACATGCACAATATATACTGTGCATGTACTACTCTACTATTGTGCATGTATCCTTCTCTTTGTGTGTAGGAAAATGTATATTTCATGTGGTAAAATTTTTTTTTTCATACTTTTGGATGTCTTGCACGGATTAATTTGATTTCCATTATTTCTTATGGGGAAAATTCATTCGCATAACGATAATTTCGCATAACAATGAGTTCTCATGAATGGATTAATATCGTTATGCAGGGGTCCACTGTATTTGTATTGTGAGGTAATTTTTATTATTATAATAAAAAAATATTGAGGTAAATGTTTTACAAACTCTTACAAACGTACGTGAATGAACTAAAAGTAAACACATTAATACGCATTTATTTCGCCTGACCAAGTGATCGCCCACTACCTGTTCAGTTTGTGTTCTTACATTGTCTGGACTCTGTATCTCGTTATCTCTCTCGTTTACTCTTTCGTTAACTAGTTGGCTCTCATTGACGATGGCGTCTAAGCGTAGCTGCGATGAAAAGAGGAGTCGTAAAACTCTTGCTTTAAGCGCCAAGTTAGAGAAAGATGGTGTGCCATTCTGATTTTATTCAATGAACACCCTGCCACTCGCCTCTCACACATTAATATTAATATTTTAAGGTAAGTAATAAGTGTACTCTGTGTGTATCTTACCTTTTATTGTATTTTAATGCCTATTTCTATTGCTAACTTTATATAAGTTAGTGTACACTTGTTGTCTGGCATTTATTGCATATTTTATACGTGCTCTGATAATAATACTTGTGGACCTGTGTGGTAGCCGGGCGGAGGGATAACATTACGTTTTCTCTGCTCAGCCACCAGAGAAAACGTGTATGAATCTGCATTTGGCCCAACCACTCCCCCACTCCGCTTTTGTTTACAGTTTTCGGCATGAATTATTCATTACTTCTCCCTTCGTTTATGATGGCATCTAAAGGTCGTTGTTAGAAACGATTAAATTCAGTGAACAAGGTATGTCGATGCTAATAATATGGCTCTGGGCCACAGTGTATGTAGCCAGTAGGTGTAGCCCAGGTGGGCTACACCTACACTGACTTCCTACAAATAAGTACTACTCACCTCTCACCCTACATTAAGATTGCAAATACTTTAAGATAAGTAATGAGTGTACTGTGTATGTATTTTACTTTTTGTGTTTTTTAATGCCTAGTTCTATTACTAACTTAATATAATTTAGTGTAAACTTGTTGTCTGGCATTTATATGCATTTATAAATGGAAAAAATGGCCTTCTGTTTTCTGGCGATAGCCCGGAACCTAACCCGCCATATAAGTGGGGCTCTACTGTATATACACTAAACACATTGGCTCGCAAGGCGTATATATACCCAAAACAGTGTAAGGGTTAATATTGTTATCTACACAGACATCTCATTTGTAAGTTAAAACACCAGGAATGTAACTTGTTTGTAAACTTGGGACATCCTACTTGACTTGGGACCTCCTACATGACTTGGGACCTCCTACATGACTTGGGACCTCCTACATGACTTGGGACCTCCTACATGACTTGGGACCTCCTACATGACTTGGGACCTCCTACATGACTTGGGACCTCCTACATGACTTGGGACCTCCTACATGACTTGGGACCTCCTACATGACTTGGGACCTCCTACATGACTTGGGACCTCCTACATGACTTGGGTCCTCCTACATGACTTGGGACCACCTACATGACTTGGGACCTCCTACATGACTTGGGTCCTCCTACATGACTTGGGACCACCTACGTAACTTGGTACCACCTACGTGACTTGGGGCCACCTACGTGACTTGGGGCCACCTACGTGACTTGGGGCCACCTACGTGACTTGGGACCACCTACGTGACTTGGGACCACCTACGTGACTTCGGGCCACCTACGTGACTTAGGACCACCTACGTAACTTGGGGCCACCTACATGACTTGGGACCACTTACGTGACTTGGGGCCACCTACGTGACTTGGGACCACCTACGTGACTTGGGACCACCTACATGACTTGGGACCACCTACGTGACTTGGGACCACCTACGTGACTTGGGATTACCTACATGACTTGGGACCTCCTACATGACTTGGGATTACCCACATGACTTGGGACCACCTACATGACTTGGGATTACCTACATGACTTGGGATTACCTACATGACTTGGGACCTCCTACATGACTTGGGATCACTTATGTGACTTGGGGCCACCTACGTTACTTGGGACTACCTACGTGACTTGGGACCACCTACATGATTTGGGACCACTTATGTGACTTAGGGCCACCTACGTGACTTGGGACCACCTACATGACTTGGGACCTACATAACTTAGGACCCCCTACATAACTTAGGACCTCCTACATCCCTTTTTGATGTTTATGGAGGAGTGTGTTAGCAAAGGTACAGTTGAACATAGTTGAGGGACTATAAAAGCTGTGTATAACAAAGTCTACCCATTATTAGGTGGGAATCAGTATACTCTTATTTTAGTGCACTAACAGGAAGGAGCTGGAGTCTTGTAATGGATACAGTAATAAATAGAAAAAACATTGAGGAATGTTGAAATAAGATAAATTTGTAATCAACAAAGTCTATTGTTTACAAATCAGTTAACCCAGCACATTTTGTTCCCTATTTTTGAAGTCCTTTATATTGAGTCTGTTAAATCCAGGGTTTAAAGTACCATAAAGTAATATGGTAGGAGGCAGAGCACCTTGCAATCTTCTTTTATAAACAAGTTTTCAGTATTTAATAATCTAATTGCAAATTCTTTCTTGTAATTACTGTCAAAAAATCATTCTGGAAACCATAAAATTTATGTACAGGAGTCCCTCACTTTATGTAATAGATGAGTTCCTGGTGGCCTCTGCTCTGTTTTGTGTGTTATTACTAAATAATTATTTTAAATGGCCTAAACCATGACCAATCATCCTTGGTTATATTTTATTAGCCAAGAAATAGGATAAAACTTCAGTTTTTTGTGATGATGAATTAAAAATAGAGGGCAAGTGTTATTTATGTATGAGAGGCCTCAAAATAGGAGAAGTTGCAGTTTTGTAAAGTGCATCCCAGCATCCAACTTCGTGCCTGTGTAATTCCATCAAATTTCAATGTTTTGGTTTTGTTACTTTTTGAAAAAGACTACTATTTCAGTTGATAACATTATTCTTTCTTTCAACACACCGCCGTACTATTTCAGTTGATAACATTATTCTTTCTTTCAACACACCGCCGTACTATTTCAGTTGATAACATTATTCTTTCTTTCAACACACCGGCCGTATCCCACCAAGGCAGGGTGGCCCAAAAGGAAAAACGAAAGTTTCTCCTTTTACATTTAGCAATATATACAGGGGAAGGGATTACTAGCCTCTTGCTCCTGGCATTTTAGTCGCCTCTTACAACACGCATGGGCTCACAGAGGAAGAATTTTGTTCCACTTCCCCATGGAGGTAAGAGGAAATAAACAAAAACAAGAACTAGCAAGAAAATAGAAGAAAACCCAGAGGGGTGTGTATATATATGCTTGTACATGTATATGTAGTGTGACCTAAGTGTAAGTAGAAGTAGCAAGACGAACCTGAAATCTTGCATGTTTATGAGACAGAAAAAGACACCAGCAATCCTACCATCATGTAAAACAATTACAGGCTTTCGTTTTACACTCGCTTGGCAGGAAGGTAGTACCTCCCTGGGTGGCTGCTGTCTACCAATCTACTACCTAGGGATAACATTATTATTGTTCTTATTTAAAAAAAAAAATTGTTTTACTTTTAGCACTTAATTTTAGGATCATGACAGTGACCCGCGGTGGCCTGTGGCAAAAGCTCTTGCTTCATATGGTGAGTGTCCGGGTTCAATTCCCAGTGAGGGGTGGAAACATTGGGTGTGTTTCCTTACATCAGTTGTCCATGTTTACCCATAAGTATAAAATGTGTACCTGGGTGTTAGTCGATTGGTGTGGGTCGCATCCCCGGACAAAATTGACCTAATTTGCCTGAAATGCTCTGCATAACAAGCGGTTTTCTATATAGTGGTATGTCATTAATGTCAGCTAGGCCTGTATACCTTGTATATGTACTTGTAGAAAAAGTTTTTTTTTTTTTATAACACTTCGGTCATCTCCCACCAAGGCAGGGTGACCAAACAAGAAAGAAAATCCCCAAGAAGAAAAATACAGTGGAACCTCTACTTGCGAGTTTAATCCGTTCCATGACCTTGTTCGCAACTGGATTTGCTCGTTTGCAGAGTCAATTTATCTCATTTAAATTAATTGAAATGCAATTAATCCGTTCCAGTGGAATTCTGTACTTCAATAATTTCGCTAATATCAACTCTACGGCTTATTTATCTATCTCACTTCATCTAATATGACATAATAAACAATATAAATAACAGAAACCTGACATATACTCTAAAATGAATAAAATATGTCATTCATGTAGTGGTATGGGCGGTGTCGGCGGTGGACGAGAGTTTGTCTGGAGATCGGGCAAAATACAGTGGACCCTCGCCTAACGCTATTAATCCGTTCCTGAGAGCTCAACGTTAGGCGAAATTATCGTTAGCCAAATTAATTTTCCCCATAAGAAATAATGGAAATCAAATTAATCCGTTCCTGACTCCCCAAAGTATAAACAAAAAAATTTTTTACCACATGAAATATTAATTTTAATACACACAAACTGAAAAAGACATGCACAGTTACATGACACTTACCTTTATTGAAGATCTGGTCGTGATTGATGGGATGGGAGGAGGGGAGTGTGTTGATGGTGTTAGTGTTTAGAAGGGGAATCCCCTTCCATTAGGACTTGAGGTGGCAAGTCCTTTTCCAGGGTTACTTCTCTTCTTCTTTTAATGCCACTAGGACCAGCTTGAGAGTCAGTGGACCTCTGTCGCACAACATATCTGTCCATAGAGGTCTGTACCTCTCGTTCCTTTATGACATTCCTAAAGTGTTTCACAACATTGTCAGTGTACAGGTTGCCAACACGGCTTGCAATAGCTGTGTGAGGGTGATTTTCATCAAAAAAGGTTTGCACTTTAAGCCACATTGCACACATTTCCTTAATATTTGAAGTAGGCAACTTCTTCAATTTCTCTATCCCCTCCTCCGGAGCAGTTTTCTCAGATCTGTTCTCTTGCTGTTGAAGATGATCCAGCAGCTCATCAGTGGTTAGTTCGTCATTGTCCTCCTCCACCAATTCTTCCACATCCTCCCCACTAACCTCCAACCCCAAGGACTTCCCCAGTGCCACAATGGATTCCTCAACTGGCATAGGATTCCCAGCGTTAGCCTCAAACCCTTCAAAATCCCTTTTGTCTACACATTCTGGCCACAGTTTCTTCCAAGCAGAGTTCAAGGTCCTCTTAGTTACTTCCTCCCAAGCCTTACCTATAATGTTTACACAACTGAGGATGCTAAAGTGATCTCTCCAAAACTCTCTTAGAGTCAGTTGAGTTTCTGAGGTCACTACAAAGCACCTTTCAAACATAGCTTTTGTGTACAGTTTCTTGAAGTTGGAAATGACCTGCTGGTCCATGGGCTGCAGGAGAGGAGTTGTATTCGGAGGCAAAAACTTGACCTTAATGAAGCTCATTTCCGCAGAAAGTTGCTCTGTCACGTCTGAAGGATGACAAGGAGCATTGTCTAATACCAGGAGGCACTTAAGGTCTAATTTCTTTTCAATTAGGTAATTTTTCACAGTGGGGGAAAATGCATGGTGTAACCAGTCATGGAAAAAGTCCCTAGTGACCAATGCCTTACTGTTTGCCCTCCACAGCACACAAATTAGCCTTGAGGACATTGTTTTTCCTGAACACTCTGGGAGTTTCAGTGTGATACACCAATAAAGGCTTCACTTTGCAATCACCACTAGCATTAGCACACATCAACATTGTAAGCCTGTCTTTCATAGGCTTGTGTCCTGGCAGTGCCTTTTCCTCCTGAGTAATGTAGGTTCCGCTTGGCATTTTCTTCCAAAACAGGCATGTTTCGTCACAATTAAACACTTGTTCAGGTTTCAATTCTTCACTGTCTATGTACTCCTTGAATTCCTGCACATATTTTTCAGCTGCTTTGTGGTCCAAACTGGCAGCCTCACCATGCCTTATCACACTATGTATGCCACTACGATTCTTAAATCTCTCAAACCCACGTTTTCTGGCCTTAAATTCACTCACATCACCACTAGTTACAGGCATTTTTCTAATTAAATCGTCATGCAACTTCCTAACCTTTTCACATATGATCGCTTGACAGATGCTATCTCCTGCTATCTGTTTTTCGTTTATCCGCACCAATAACAGTCTCTCAACATCTTCTATCACTTGCGATCTATGTTTTGAAAACAAAGTTGCACCTTTGGCAAGAACAGCTTCCTTGATTGCCGTTTTCTTGGCCACAATATTAGCGATGGTTGATTGGTGTTTTGTGTACAACCTGGCCAGCTCGGAGACACGCACTCCACTTTCATACTTAGCAATGATCTCTTTCTTCATATCCATAGTAATTTTCACCCTTTTTCCTGTAGGGTTGACACTAGAAGCTTTCTTGGGGCCCCATGGTGACTTATTTTGCAGGTGCAATCACTAAAAAGGCTGTGATAATATTAAATGTTCCGATTGCATGCTTGGAAGCGACCGCGGTGGCTGGCTTGTAAATACTGGCACCCACGGAACAAGTGAGGCGGGCTCAAGCCGCATGTGGAGCGTCTCGAACGAATCACGTTGAGCGAGTTTTTTAGCGTTAGCCGAGGCAAAATCTTTGCGTTAAAATGTATCACTAGGCGGATTTAACGTTATGCGAAGCGTTCGTTAGGTGAGGGTTCACTGTACTTCATGAATAATTTCGCTAATATCATCTATACTACTTATTTATCTATCACAGTTCATCTAATATGACATAACAAACAATATAAATAACATAGAAACACGATATATACTCTAAAATGAATAAAATATGTCATTATGTAACAGGTGGAGGCGGCCACAACCTCTCCCTCTTTGTTGTGGTAAACACTGCCATCTAGTGATGGCCTTTTTAAGCCGTTTATTATAATTATTATATGTAGTACATTATTATTATATATGTACATATTATTATATATGCAATAAGATCACAGTAAACAGGTGATTTCAGAATATGCAAAACAACCACTCTGAAAGAATAGAGAAATTCCAAGCGCTTTCGTGACTACTCACATTATCAAGGAACTATGAAAGTAAGGCATCCAAGGAAGCTATATAAGGGGTCTGGCCGGCACCTCACTATCAGATCCCACAACGGTTAAACACGTGACGCGCGGCGAGCCAACTTGGATAGGTCCTTGGCACAACTCACCCCACAAACTATTCTACCCAAGAAATAAGAAATTTTAAAGATTATTTGTCCAGTGTATTATTAAATTCTTCCCAAATTCTATTAATTATAAATGGATCTAATTTATATAAACCAAAGGAAATATTCATATTTTTGACAATAATATGAATATTTGACAATAATATGAATATTTCCTTTGGTTTATATAAATTAGATCCATTTATAATTAATAGAATTTGGGAAGAATTTAATAATACACTGGACAAATAATCTTTAAAATTTCTTATTTCTTGGGTAGAATAGTTTGTGGGGTGAGTTGTGCCAAGGACCTATCCAAGTTTGCTCGCCGCGCGTCACGTGTTTAACCGTTGTGGGATCTGATAGTGAGGTGCCGGCCAGACCCCTTATATAGCTTCCTTGGATGCCTTACTTTCATAGTTCCTTGATAATGTGAGTAGTCACGAAAGCGCTTGGAATTTCTCTATTCTTTCAGAGTGGTTGTTTTGCATATTATTATATATGTATATATATTTTTTTTTTTTTTTTTTTTTTTTTTTTTTTTTTTTTCAACAAGTCGGCCGTCTCCCACCGAGGCAGGGTGACCCAAAAAAGAAAGAAAATCCCCAAAAAGAAAATACTTTCATCATCATTCAACACTTTCACCACACTCACACATTATCACTGCTTTTGCAGAGGTGCTCAGAATACAACAGTCTAGAAGCATATACGTATAAAGATACACAACATATCCCTCCAAACTGCCAATATCCCAAACCCCTCCTTTAAAGTGCAGGCATTGTACTTCCCATTTCCAGGACTCAAGTTCGACTATATGAAAATAACCGGTTTCCCTGAATCCCTTCACTAAATATTACCCTGCTCACACTCCAACAGATCGTCAGGTCCCAAGTACCATTCGTCTCCATTCACTCCTATCTAACACGCTCACGCACGCTTGCTGGAAGTCCAAGCCCCTCGCCCACAAAACCTCCTTTACCCCCTCTCTCCAACCCTTTCGAGGACGACCCCTACCCCGCGTATTGTTATTATTCATATTCATATTATTATTATTATTATTATTATGTAAATTATTTGTAATTTTTATTCACACAAAAAATATAAGATTTACTGTTATTCCTTATTGCAATAATTGTATAAATATGTCAACCCATTCACGACTGCATATTGGAATGGACAGTGACGTCATTTGTTTACTCTGAAACAGCCAAGCAATGGACCATTTCTCCTAGGTTGAGCTCAATTTCAAGGCACTTTTCTTCATGAAAGCAATCAAAGTCGTATCTGTTTCTGTAATATATCTTCCATTCTATCAAATGAGACCAAAAAAACGAGAATACAACCATAAAAACCATTTGAAATTACCACTAAGGGGTGGCTAATTGCTGAGAAGCGAACTCCATTATTTATGCTTAGATTTCTTTCATTATTATTATTTTTTTCTTTCAACACACCGGCCGTATCCCACCGAGGCGGGGTGGCCCAAAAGGAAAAATGAAAGTTTCTCCTTTTACATTTAGTAATATATACAGGAGAAGAGGTTACTAGCCCCTTGCTCCCGGCATTTTTAGTCTACGGAGGAAGAATTCTGTTCCACTTCCCCATGGAGGTAAGAGGAAATAAACAAGAACAAGAACTAGTAAGAAAAATGGAAGAAAACCCAGAGGGGTATGTATATACATATGTGCTTGTACATGTATGTGTAGAGTGACCTAAGTGTAAGTAGAAGTAGCAAGACGTACCTGAAACCTTGCATGTTTATGAGACAGAAAAATGGACACCAGCAATCCTACCATCATGTAAAACAATTACAGGTTTCTGTTTTACACTCACTTGGCAGGACGGTAGTACCTCCCTGGGCAGTTGCTGTCTACCAACCTTACTACCTAGGATTATTATTATTATTATTATTATATAAATATTTTGTAATTTTTATTCACACAAAAAATATAAGATTTACTGTGACGTCATTTGTTTACTCTGAAGCAGCCAAGCAATGGACCATTTCTTCTAGGTTGAGCTCTGTTTCAAGATGCTTTTCATCGTGAAAGCAATCAAAAACATATGTATTTCTGTAATATATCTTCCATTCTATCAAATGAGACCAAAAAAACGAGAATACTACCATAAAAACCATTCGAAATTACCACTAAGGGGTGGATAATTGCCGAGAAGTGAACTCCCTTATTTATGCTTAGATTTCTTTCATTTTCGGTGTACATTAAGCCTGCCTTGGTGGGAATCGGCCAGTGTGATGATAATAATAATAATAATAATAAGAAGAAGAAGAAGAAGAAGCATCTTTCCATCATACATTGCCCAAGTTTCAATAAGATAGTCCAATAAACAAATGAGATACAATTCCCGAGATCAAGAGCAAGAACCCCTCACCAGTGTCAAGGAACCTGCCTTGAGGTCTGCTCACTTATGGAAATTTTGCTCGCGTATGGAAGCAAAAAATCAACCCATCGACTGCTCGTATTTGGAAAAACTCGCATGTGGACACGCTCGTAAGTAGAGGTTCCACTGTACTTTTATCATCATTCAACACTTTCACCTCACTCGTACATAATCGCTGTCTTTGCCGAGGCTCTCAGGTACAACAGTTTAGAAGTCCCTCCAAGCTGCCAATATCCCAAACCCCTCCTTTAAAGTGCAGACATTGTAATTCCCATTTCCAGGACTCAAGTCCAACTAAACGGTTTCCCTAAGTCCCTTCACAAAATATTACCCTGCTCATACTCCAACAGCTCGTCAGGTCCCAAAAACCATATGTCTCCATTCACTCCTATCTAACACACTCACACATGCTTGCTGGAAGTCCAACCCCTTAACTATAAAACCTCCTTTACCCCCTCCTTCCAACCTTTTCGAGGATGACCCCTACCCCACCTTCCTTTCCCTACCTGGAGTATACCTGGAGAGAGTTCGTTGGAACCATGGCTAGGGCTAAAAGTAGCAGGTTGATAAATTAGACACATGTGCAACTCTTGGGTATCTTTATTGAGGAAACGTTTCGCCACACAGTGGCTTCATCAGTCCATACGTAGGAGAAACTTGAAGAACAGGAGGAGAATGAGGTAATCAGTCCCTCAACCTTGAGTCGATGTGTTCAGTCCATCAATCTTGAGTAGAATACACAACATATCCCTCCAAACTGCCAATATCCCAAACCCCTCCTTTAAAGTGCAGACATTTTACTTCCCATTTCCAGGACTCAAGTCCGACTATATGAAAACAACAAGTTTCCCTGAATCCCTTCACTAAATATTACCCTGCTCACACTCCAACAGATCGTCCGGTCCCAAGTACCATTCGTCTCCATTCACTCCTATCTAACACGCTCACGCACGCTTGCTGGAAGTCCAAGCCCCTCGCCCACAAAACCTCCTTTACCCCCTCTCTCCAACCCTTTCGAGGACGACCCCTACCCCGCCTTCCTTCCCCTATAGATTTATATGCTTTCCATGTCATTCTACTTTGATCCATTCTCTCTAAATGACCAAACCACCTCAACAACCCCTCTTCTGTCCTCTGACTAATACTTTTATTAACTCCACACCTTTTCCTAATTTCCACACTTTGAATTTTCTGCATAATATTTACACCACACATTGACCTTAAACAAGACATCTCCACTGCCTCGCTGCTGCATTTACCACCCAAGCTTCACACCCATATAAGAGTGTTGGTACTACTATACTTTCATACATTCCCTTCTTTGCCTCCATAGATAACGTTTTTTGACTCCACATATACCTCAACACACCACTCACCTTTTTTCCCTCATCAATTCTATGATTAACCTCATCCTTCATATATCCATCTGCCGACACATCAACTCCCAAGTATCTGAAAACATTCACTTCTTCCATACTCCTCCTCCCCAATTTGATATCCAATTTTTCTTTATCTAAATCATTTGACACCCTCATCACCTTACTCTTTTCTATGTTCACTTTCAACTTTCTACCTTTACACACATTCCCAAACTCATCCACTAACCTTTGCAATTTTTCTTTAGAATCTCCCATAAGCACAGTATCATCAGCAAAAAGTAACTGTGTCAATTCCCATTTTGAATTTGATTCCCCAAAATTTAATCCCACCCCTCTCCCGAACACCCTAGCATTTACTTCCTTTACAACCCCATCTATAAATATATTAAACAACCATGGTGACATTACACATCCCTGTCTAAGACCTACTTTTACTGGGAAGTAGTCTCCCTCTCTTCTACACACCCTAACCTGAGCCTCACTATCCTCATAAAAACTCTTTACAGCATTTAATAACTTACCACTTATTCCATATACTTGCAACATCTGCCACATTGCTCCTCTGTCCACTCTATCATATGCCTTTTCTAAATCCATAAATGCAATAAAAACTTCCCTACCTTTATCTAAATACTGTTCACATATATGCTTCAATGTAAACACTTGATCTACACATTCCCTACCCACTCTGAAACCTCCTTGCTCATCCGCAATCCTTCATTCTGCCTTACCTCTAATTCTTTCAGTTACAACCCTACCGTACACTTTTCCTGGTATACTCAGTAAACTTATTCCTCTATAATTTTTACAGTCTCTTTTGTCCCCTTTCCCTTTATATAAAGGGACTGTACATGCTCTCTGCCAATCCCTAGGTACCTTCCCCTCTTTCATACATTTATTAAATAAAAGTACCAACCACTCCAACACTATATGCCCCACTGCTTTTAACATTTCTGTCATGATCCCATCAGTTCCAGCTGCTTTACCCCCTTTCATTCTATGTAATGCCTCACGTACCTCCACCACACTTCACTCTTCTTCACTCCTAAAAGATGGTATACCTCCCTGGCCAGTGCATGAAATTACCGTCTCCCTTTCTTCCTCAACATTTAAAAGTTCCTCAAAATATTCTCGCTATCTACCTAATACCTCCTTCTCCCCATCTACTAACTCCCCTACTGTTTTTAACTGACAAATCCATACTTTTCCTAGGCTTTCTTAACTTGTTTAACTCACTCCAAAAATTTTTCTTATTTTCATTAAAATTCCTTGACAGTGCCTCTCCCACTCTATCATCTGCTCTCCTTTTGCACTCTCTCACCACTCTCTTTACCTTTCTTTTACTCTCCATATATTCTGCTCTTCTTATAACACTTCTGCTTTGATAAGAGGTAATAAACAAGAACAAGAATTACTAAGAAGATAGAAGAAAACCCAGAGGGGTGTGTATATATATGCTCGTACATGCCTGTGTAGTGTGACCTAAGTGTAAGTAGAAGTAGCAAGATGTACCTAAAATCTTGCATGTTTTTTTTTTTTGTTTTTTTCAACAAACTGGCTGTATCCCACCAAGGCAGAGTGGCCCAAAAAGAAAAACGAAATTTTCTCTTTTTAAATTTCGTATTTATACAGGAGAAGGGGTTACTAGCCCCTTGCTCCCGGCATTTTAGTTGCCTTTTACAACACGCATAGCTTACAGAGGAATTCTGTTCCACTTTCCCATGGAGATAAGAGGAAATAAACAAGAAAAAGAACTAGAAGGAATTTAGAAGAAAACCCAGAGGGGTGTGTATGTATATGCTTGTAAATGTATGCGTAGTGTGACCTAAGTGTAAGTAGAAGTAGCAAGACATAACCTGAAATCTTGCATGTTTATAAGACAGAAAAAAAGACACCAGCAATCCTACCATCATGTAAAGCAGTTAGTCATCTGTTTTACTTTGCTATACATACCCTTCATAAAGGAGTTCCTTTTAGCAATGAAGGGCTCTTGTTCTGGGGAATTGTAGTTACCCTCCATTTCAGTCATACTTCGTTTCCTGCCCTTCTTATTGTGGCTAGCTGGCTCAGTGGCTAATATGTTGGTCTGGAGTTTTATGACTCTGATTGCGGGTTCTAATCCCGCCTGTGGTATGATTTAGTTGCTTTTCCCCATGGTTGTAATAATTGTCATGTTGTGTTGAGTGATCAGCAGTGGTCCTCATATATTATTGGTTGTTTGCAGGTAATGGGATTGGTCAGCTCTATGGTACAAGAGAGTGTACAGAATGTAAGGGTCACTTTTGAGGTGGAGCCCACCAGCAGAGTTGCACTCATCCCTAAAGTTCCACCTGTTATCTTCGGTGGTCAGCATCTGGTGTTATATACTAGGCTGCCTCCTACTACCACTGTAAGTTTTTAGTGATAACCTGTGTCCCTAGGTAATGACTGAGCATGAATAAACTTTTTTTTTTTTCTCCAAGGATTTAAATTTTCTTCCAGAAATTGTTTTGCATGACTGCTTCTATTGTACTGTTTGTAATTGCAGAGTTAGGCAAGATTCCACTGCCTAGTGTTTGTAGTACATTTGTTTTGTGTGCACACATTCAGGTGAATTGATGCTGTATGACTCATTTGGATTTAGTGCATTCTTGTGTATTAATAATAATTATAATAATAATTGTGTGCAGGTGAAGGGAATAAGCATCAAGGGCAACATTGGATCAGCCGAGCTGAGTGTTAGCGTTCAGGGCAGTGATGTTGTTACTGTTCATGACACCGAGATGAGTCTTCACCGCCTGGCAGCACGAGCACAGATCAACCAGTGGCAGCTGGATGAAGAAGGTTGGTGTCTGTCTTCTTAGTTCTCTTATTAAGTGCAGTAAAACCTCTTGTATCATTCTTTGTGATAATGCTTTTTTAAATTATTGTGATTCAGATTTTCCTAGTTTTTAATCTTCTTTGGAATTGACTCAACATTTGCATCATAAAATTGGAAAGAAGTTTAACTCAGGTTGGACCCTTAACCCTTTGAGGGTCTTTCTAGTACTATTATGCCTTCGAAGCCTGAGTCGGTCCTCTAGTTCTATGCCATGAGTTCAGCTTACTCAGGTAAGCTGTGAGCAGTAACTTTGGGCCTAGATATGAAAGAATGGGTCTATGCGGTAAGTGTGCCCCATATAAAAGAATTCCTGAAGCAAGCAGTGCATAATGGAGGAAAAAACTGTGACTGTATTTTTGGTTTAAAACAATGATTCTTGGTTTTTATTGTTATATTCTTGGTCTTGTATGGTAGTGGAAATAAATTATTTTGATTGGTTTCAAAGTACTGATATTCCAGAGTCGTACAATACACGTCCAGCTTGTCAGTCTAATACGTGCCCACACCCCTCAAGGGAGGTTCCTTGATGTGGGTGAGGGGCTCTTGATCTAGGGAATTGGATCTGTGCTCCAATTCCCTGAATTGAGACTGAATACCTTCCTTCCCTCCCCCCGCCCACATGCACTATATAATCCTGCGGGTTTAGTGCTCCCCGTGATTATAATAATAATAATAATAATAATAATAATACGTGTCCACAAATGTGCTGACATAATTTATACAATTTTTATAATAATGCAGTAGTCTACAGAACAGTAAATCTGTTTTTTGTGTGAATAAAAATTCAAAATGGAAAGCAAGAGTAATATAGGAGAGGCCTGAGAATGTGACTAATGAACTGAGGAAATGTTGCTTTAGTGCCAGGAATATCTACATGGGTTATTCTGGATCCTATTTTGAAATTGGCAATTCTTGAGTGGGCGAAATTGCCGATGCGATTTCGCCCACTTTGCGAGAGCGTAATTCTGTAAGTTTTCCATTAAATTTCATACTTTTGGTCTCATTACCTTCGGAAAAAGATTCCTTATTAAATTGAAATTTATTTATTTATTTGCAAGTATGTAGTTCATTTCATACGATTTTAATTCTTTTTTAATTCTTTGACCTTGAGAGCAAATTTGAGATTAGCCTAGAGAACAAATGGACTTGACAGTTAACGTTTTTAGAGTCTGTGCTGTAGTTCTATGGTTTTGAAGCCAGTGTCTGTGCCGTAGTCCTGTGCCTTGAGCTCGTATCACTCAGATAAGCTGTGAGTGATAAATTTAGGCCTAAATATGTGGTATGTGTGCACCATATAAAAAATCCTGCAGCACACAGTGCATCATAAAAAAAAAACTGCTTCAGTGTTTTTTTTTTTTTAAACAGCGACTTTGTGGTGCATTTTTGTATGGTCGTATTCAGTTTCTTGGTCTCATTTGATAAAATAGAAGATATATTACAGAAATAGAGATGACTCTGACTGGTTTCAGGCCTGAAAATTACTTGAAATTGAGCTCAAATTAGAGGAAATGTTCCATTTTTGCTGTTGTTCAAGAGTAAACGTATCACATAATGCATCCAATATATGTCAACCGGTGGGTCTAATATATGTTCACAAATGCACTGATATTATTTATACAATTATTGCAATATTGCATTACAGTAAATCTTCTATTTTTTGGTGTGAATTAAAATTCTTTATGTGAATAAAAAATCAAAATAGAATTCATGTGTAAAGCCTGGAAATGTAACTAATAAACAGAGGCAGTGGAGATGTCCTGTCTAAGGGCAATGTGTGGTGTAAATATTATGCAGAAAATTCGGAGTGTGGAAATTAGGAGAAGGTGTGGAGTTAATAAAAGCATTAGTCAGAGGGCAGAAGAGGGGTTGTTGAGGTGGTTTGGTCATTTAGAGAGAATGGATCAAAGTAGAATGACATGGAAAGCATATAAATCTATAGGGGAAGGAAAGAGGGGTAGGGGTCGTCCTCGAAAGGGTTGGAAAGAGGGGGTAAAGGAGGTTTTGTGGGTGAGGGGCTTGGACTTCCAGCAAGCGTGCATGAGCGTGTTAGATAGGAGTGAATGGAGACGAATGATACTTGGGACCTGACGATCTGTTGGAGTGTGAGCAGGGTAATATTTAGTGAAGGGATTCAGGGAAACCGGTTATTTTCATATAGTCGGACTTGAGTCCTGGAAATGGGAAGTACAATGCCTGCATTTTAAAGGAGGGGTTTGGGATATTGGCAGTTTGGAGGGATATGTTGTGTATCTCTATACGTATATGCTTCTAAACTGTTATATTCTGAGCACCTCTGCAAAAGCAGTGATAATGTGTGCGTGTGGTGAAAGTGTTGAATGATGATGAAAGTATTTTCTTTTTGGGGATTTTCTTTATTTTTTTGGGTCACCCTGCCTCGGTGGGAGACGACCGACTTGTTGAAAAAAAAAATAAAAACAGAGGAAATGTTATTTTAGTACCACGAATGTCTGCATTGTTTATTCTGGACTTTATTTTTAACCCTTTCAGGGTCCAAGGCCCAAATCTGGAGTCACGCACCAGTGTCCAAGAATTTAAAAAAAAAAAATTTGTTATTTTTTCTTATGAAATCGTAGAGAATCTTTTTGTGAAGGTAATAAAACAAAAAGTACGAAATTTGGTGGAAAATTGACGAAATTATGCTCTCGCGAATTTTGATGTGTCAGCGATATTTACGAATCGGCGATTTTGCCGACTTTGACTCCCATTTTAGGCCAATTACATTATTCCAATCAACCAAATTCTTAGCTATTTCACTAGTATTACTTCTATTCTATCGATTGAGCACAAGAAATCGCCAAGTCAACTGTTTCAACTACAAAATAAAGTGATCGGAAATTGTTAATTTGGCCAATTTAACACAGTTCAAAATATTCCAATTTTAAAATAGGGTCCAGAATGAACAATGTAGGCATTCCTGGCACTAAACTAACATTTCCTCTGTTCATTAGTTATGTTTTGAGGCTTTACAAATAAATTCCATTTTGATTTTTTATTCACATAATGAATTTTTATTCACACCAAAAAATAGAAGATTTACTGTTATGCAATACTGTAATAATTGTATAAATATCATCACCATATTTGTGAATGTATATTAGACCCACCAGCTGACGTGTATTAGACGTGTGAGGTCGTTTGTTTACTCTTGAATATCGGCAAAAATTTAACATTTCTGCTACTTTGAGCTCAGTTTCAAGCCATTTCCAGTGCTAAAACCAATCAAAATCATCTCTATTTCTGTAATATGTCTTCCATTCTATCAAATAAGACCAAGAAATCGCAAATACAACTATAAAAAACATAGGAAAAAACACTGCAAAGTTGCTGTTTTAATCGAAAAATCATGATTTCATTTTTTTTCTCTCATTATACACAGTGTGCTGCAGGATCTGTTTTATGTGGTGCACACATACCACATAGATGTATTCTCTCATATCTAGGCCCAAATGTACCACTCACAGTTTATCAGAGTGAGCTGAGCTCATGGCGTAGATCTACGGTTTGGACCCTGAACGTAAAGCCGTAGATCTACGGGACGGACCCTGAAAGGGTTAAATTGGAATATTTTTAAATTTGTGCAAAATTGGATAAATTACCAATATCTGATCACTCTATTGAGCTGTTGAAATAGTTGATTGGGTGGTTTCTTGTGCTCTATTGATAAAATGGAAAGCATACTAGTGAAATAGCTGAGAATTTGGTTGACTGGAACAATGTAATTGGCCTAGAATAGGACTCGGTGGGCAAAAATCATCAATGCTTAAATATTTCCGACAGCAAAATTCGTGTTAGAGTAATTTTTCCATCAAATTTCATACTTTTTCTTTTATTACCTTCAGAAAAAAATTCTCCATCATTTCATAAGTGTAAATAATAATTTTCTTTGTTTTTTTTGGGGGGGGAAGAGAGGGGGGATAGAATTCATGGATCCTGTGGACAAGTTTAAGATCTAAGTCCCTGAAAGGGTTAAAAATAGGAGAAGAGCATTATTAGATGGAGAGTTGGAGGTATTGAGATGAAGGGAGTATTTTGAGGAACTGTTAAATGTTGATGAAAATAGGGAAGCTGTGTGATTTCATGCATTGGGCAAGGAGGTATAACATCTTGTAGGGGTGAGGAGGAGCCAGATATAAATAAGTGTAGGGGAAATGTGTGAAGTTGTGGGTAGAATGAAAAGGAGTAAAGCAGCTGGGATTGATGGAATAAAGACAGAAATCTTAAAAGCAGGTGGGAATGTTGGAGTGGTTGGTGCTTTTATTTAATAAATGTATATAAACCTAGGTAGTAAGTTAGTAGACAGCAACCACCCATAGAGGTACTACTGTCCTGCTAAGTGATTGTGTAATGGAAGTTGTGTTTCAGAGTGTACTTCTCGTCAAAACATGGAAATAGTCACACTGACTTTTACTAGGTTAACCCTTTCGGTCGCATATATACATCTTATGAGCCAGTGTTTTGGACGTATTAACACGCATAAATTCTAGCAGCTTCAAATCAAGCAGGAGAAAGCTGGTAGGCCCACATGTGAGAGAATGGGTCTGTCGGGTCAGTGTGCACCACATAAAAAAAATCCTGCAGCATGCAGTGCATAATGAGAAAAAAAATCTGTTTTTTTTTTTTATTAAAACGCTGACTTTAAGGTGTATTTTCGTATAGTATTTATCATTGTAGTAGGTTGGTAGACAGCAAACACCCAGGGAGGTACTACCGTCCTGCCAAGTGAGTGTAAAACAAAAGCCTGTAATTGTTTTACATGATGGTAGGATTGCTGGTGTCTTTTGTCTGTCTCATAAATATGCAAGATTACAGGTACGTCTTGCTACTTCTACTTACACTTAGGTCACACTACACATACATGTACACGTTTATTTATACACACTCATCTGAGTTTTCTTTGATTTTATCTTAATAGTTCTTGGTCTTATTACTTTTCCTTTTATATCCATGGGGAAGTGGAATAAGAATCTTTCCTCCGTAAGCCATGCGTGTTGTAAAAGTCAACTAAAATGCCGGGAACAATGGGCTAGTAACCACTTTTCCTGTAAAGATTACTAAAAAGAATAAGAAGAAGAAAATTGTCAAAGTGGGAAGTCTGAATGTGCGTGGATGTTGTGCAAATGATAAGAAAGAGATGATTGTGGATGTTATGAATGAGAAGAAACTGGATGTCCTGGCTTTAAGTGAAACAAAGCTGAAGGGGGTGGGAGAGTTTCAATGGAGAGGAATAAATGGGATTAGGTCAGGGGTTTCAAATAGAGTTAGAGCTAAAGAAGGAGTAGCAATAATGTTGAAGGATAAGCTATGGCAGGAAAAGAGGGACTACAAATGCATAAATTCAAGGATTATGTGGAGTAAAATAAAGATTGGATGTGTAAAGTGGGTTATAGTAAGCGTGTATGCACCTGGAGAAGAAAGAAGTGTAGAGGAGAGAGAGAGATTCTGGGAAATGTTGAGTGAATGCGTGGGGAGTTTTGAATCAAGTGAGAGTAATGGTGGTTGGGAATTTCAATGCTAAAGTGGGTAAAAATGTTATGGAGGGAGTAGTAGGTAAATTTGGGGTGCCAGGGGTAAATGTAAATGGGGAGCCTTTAATTGAGCTATGTGTAGAAAGAAATTTGGTAATAAGTAATACATATTTTATGAAAAAGAGGATAAATAAATATACAAGGTATGATGTAGCACGTAATGAAAGTAGTTTGTTAGATTATGTATTGGTGGATAAAAGGTTGATGGGTAGGCTCCAGGATGTACATGTTTATAGAGGGGCAACTGATATGTCAGATCATTATTTAGTTGTAGCTACAGTTAGAGTAAGAGGTAGATGGGAAAAGAGGAAGGTGGCAACAACAAGTAAGAGGGAGGTGAAAGTGTATAAACTAAGGGAGGAGGAAGTTCAGGCGAGATATAAGCGACTATTGGCAGAAAGGTGGACTAGTGCAAAGATGAGTAGTGGGGGGGTTGAAGAGGGTTGGAATAGTTTTAAAAATGCAGTATTAGAATGTGGGGCAGAAGTTTGTGGTTATAGGAGGGTGGGGGGAGGAGGAAAGAGGAGTGATTGGTGGAATGATGAAGTAAAGGGTGTGATAAAAGAGAAAAAGGTAGCTTACGAGAGGTTTTTACAAAGCAGAAGTGTTATAAGAAGAGCAGAGTATATGGAGAGTAAAAGAAAGGTGAAGAGAGTGGTGAGAGAGTGCAAAAGGAGAGCAGATGAAAGAGTGAGAGAGGCACTGTCAAGAAATTTTAATGAAAATAAGAAAAAATTTTGGAGTGAGTTAAACAAGTTAAGAAAGCCTAGGGAAAGTATGGATTTGTCCGTTAAAAACAGAGTAGGGGAGTTAGTAGATGGGGAGAGGGAGGTATTAGGTAGATGGCGAGAATATTTTGAGGAACTTTTAAATGTTGAGGAAGAAAGGGAGGCGATAATTTCATGCACTGGCCAGGGAGGTATACCATCTTTTAGGAGTGAAGAAGAGCAGAATGTAAGTGTGGTGGAGATACGTGAGGCATTACGTAGAATGAAAGGGGGTAAAGCAGCTGGAACTGATGGGATCATGACAGAAATGTTAAAAGCAGGGGGGGATATAGTGTTGGAGTGGTTGGTACTTTTGTTTAATAAATGTATGAAAGAGGGGAAGGTACCTAGGGATTGGCGGAGAGCATGTATAATTCCTTTATATAAAGGGAAAGGGGACAAAAGAGATTGTAAAAATTATAGAGGAATAAGTTTACTGAGTATACCAGGAAAAGTATACGGTAGAGTTATAATTGAAAGAATTAGAGGTAAGACAGAATGTAGAATTGCGGATGAGCAAGGAGGCTTCAGAGTGGGTAGGGGATGTGTAGATCAAGTGTTTACATTGAAGCATATATGTGAACAGTATTTAGATAAAGGTAGGGAAGTTTTTATTGCATTTATGGATTTAGAAAAGGCATATGATAGAGTAGATAGAGGAGCAATGTGGCAGATGTTGCAAGTTTATGGAATAGGTGGTAAGTTACTAAATGCTGTAAAGAGCTTTTATGAGGATAGTGAGGCTCAGGTTAGGGTGTGTAGAAGAGAGGGAGACTACTTCCCGGTAAAAGTAGGTCTTAGACAGGGATGTGTAATGTCACCATGGTTGTTTAATATATTTATAGATGGGGTTGTAAAAGAAGTAAATGCTAGGGTGTTCGGGAGAGGGGTGGGATTAAATTATGGGGAATCAAATTCAAAATGGGAATTGACACAGTTACTTTTTGCTGATGATACTGTGCTTATGGGAGATTCTAAAGAAAAATTGCAAAGGTTAGTGGATGAGTTTGAGAATGTGTGTAAAGGTAGAAAGTTGAAAGTGAACATAGAAAAGAGTAAGGTGATGAGGGTATCAAATGATTTAGATAAAGAAAAATTGGATATCAAATTGGGGAGGAGGAGTATGGAAGAAGTGAATGTTTTCAGATACTTGGGAGTTGATGTGTCGGCGGATGGATTTATGAAGGATGAGGTTAATCATAGAATTGATGAGGGAAAAAAGGTGAGTGGTGCGTTGAGGTATATGTGGAGTCAAAAAACTTTATCTATGGAGGCAAAGAAGGGAATGTATGAAAGTATAGTAGTACCAACACTCTTATATGGATGTGAAGCTTGGGTGGTAAATGCAGCAGCGAGGAGACGGTTGGAGGCAGTGGAGATGTCCTGTCTAAGGGCAATGTGTGGTGTAAATATTGTACAGAAAATTCAGAGTGTGGAAATTAGGAGAAGGTGTGGAGTTAATAAAAGCATTAGTCAGAGGGCAGAAGAGGGGTTGTTGAGGTGGTTTGGTCATTTAGAGAGAATGGATCAAAGTAGAATGACATGGAAAGCATATAAATCTATAGGGGAAGGAAAGAGGGGTAGGGGTCGTCCTCGAAAGGGTTGGAGAGAGGGGGTAAAGGAGGTTTTGTGGGCGAGGGGCTTGGACTTCCAGCAAGCATGCATGAGCGTGTTAGATAGGAGTGAATGGAGACGAATGATACTTGGGACCTGACGATCTGTTGGAGTGTGAGCAGGGTAATATTTAGTGAAGGGATTCAGGGAAACCGGTTATTTTCTTATAGTCGGACTTGAGTCCTGGAAATGGGAAGTACAATGCCTGCACTTTAAAGGAGGGGTTTGGGATATTGGCAGTTTGGAGGGATATGTTGTGTATCTTTATACGTATATGCTTCTGAACTGTTGTATTCTGAGCACCTCTGCAAAAACAGTGATAATGTGTGAGTGTGGTGAAAGTGTTGAATGATGATGAAAGTATTTTCTTTTTGGGGATTTTCTTTCTTTTTTGGGTCACCCTGCCTCGGTGGGAGACGGCCGACTTGTTGAAAAAAAAAAAAAGAAAAAAAAATCCAGTTCAGTGGCATTGTTCCCCAGTGTACAACATGGCCGTATTCCACTTTGGCTTTCATCAAACTGGTGGGGATTTGGAACAAAATTGACAGCTTCCTGCCAATCCCAGGTGCGGTCTGCTGGTGGGTACTGGATATTGACAGGTGGTTGTGGAGGCTGGTGTGGTGGGTGGGTGGGGGATGGTGGCCTTTGTTGTAGACCAGCTGAGGCAGCAGCGTGGGTGGCACCATGGCCCACTGCTGGTGCCTTACAGCCGGCACCACCACTACCACCACCATGCACATTTTCCATCCCAATTGCAACACTATCATCATCCTTTTCACTGTCTGTTCCTGTTGTACAGCCACGGGATGTACTCCGAGATGTACTCCTTCCCCTTGGAATAGCATATGGCACACTTCCAGAGCGCATATATCTTCGTATATACTGACGCTTCATTGGAGAATATTCCACTTCAATATCACTACAGGAACTGGTTTCAAGAGGTTGTAGTTCATATTCACTATCACTATCATCGCTAATGCTCACATCTGTGTCCGGGATTTGGGAAAATAAGAGTTTCCTCTTTGATTCTGGTACAACTGAACATGAACAAGATGGCCCAGCAGCGGAGGTGGAAGGCTGAGGGTCGTCTGGGTTTTCCTCACTATTACCGATATTATGGTCATTAGTTTCGGTCACAACTTCACCAAAACCTTGAAACTCATCTTCACTGGTACTTCCATCTGTATTAGAACTGTCACTGGGGAACAAGTGTCCCAATTTGCCGAGGAGTGAGGAGCTTCTTACCGCGAGGCATGGTGAACAAGGTCTACTAAAATGGTGTTCCCACAATGCGCCACTGGGTCCCAGATTTTTTTTCTACTGCGCACACCGACCACACAGACCCATTCTCTCACATCTAGGCCTACCAGCCTTTTTCCGCGAGATTTGAAGGCGCTAGAATTTGTGAGTACTAGTACGTCAAAAACACTGGTGCGTAAGCCGTACAAGTACGGCCGAAACCCCGAAAGGGTTAAAGATAGACAATCCAAACAATTTTTTCATGAATGAGCTTCAAAACCCTGCCAGTGTAGGCCAGATTTATGACATAACCCTAATTCCACTGGACTTTGAGAAAGCCATCGACAACATGCCCATGCACTCAGCCCCATGCCCAGACTCGTGGAACTCGGTGTTCATTAAAAACTGCAAGAAACCCCTCTCACGGGCCCTAAGTATGCTATGGAGAAGGAGCTTAGACACAGGCGAGATCCCACAGTCACTAAAAACAACAGATATAGCCCCACTCCATAAAGGGAGCAGCAAAGCAGTAGCTAAGAACTATAGACCAATAGCTTTAACGTCCCACATCATAAAAATCTTTGAAAGAGTTCTAAGAAGCAGGATAGCAAACCACCTGGACTCAAAAAACTTGCACAATCCAGGGCAACATGGTTTCAGAGCAGGTCGCTCCTGCCTTTCGCAACTGCTTGACCACTATATGGTCCTAGATGCACTGGAAAACAAACAGAATGCAGATGTAGTATACACAGACTTTGCAAAAGCCTTTGACAAGTGCGACCATGGTGTAATAGCACACAAAATGCATGCTATAGGGATAACCGGCAAAGTAGGCAGATGGATCTTCAACTTTCTAACCAATTGCACACAAAGAGTAGTGGTAAACAGAGTTACCACAAGGCACAGTACTCGCACCTATCCTGTTCCTTATTCTCATATCAGACATAGACAGAGATGTAAACCACAGCGCTGTATCATCTTTTGCAGATGATACTAGGATCTGCATGAGAGTGTCATCCATTGAGGACATGGCAAAGCTCCAAGAAGATATAAACCAAGTTTTCCAATGGGCAACAGAGAACAACATGATGTTCAATGAAGACAAATTATAACTACTACATTATGGAAAACTGGAGGAAATAATAACTTGCAAAGAGGAGCTTACGACGACGTTTCAGCCCGTAAGCTCCTCTCTTCTATATGCGGGTTATTTGTGTATCGTTCCAGTCACGGTATTGTGCCTTTTTCAGTTATAAATAATAACTAGGACTGAGTATACTACAAACTCCAAAAAAGTACAGGAATACATAAACAGGGTTTTCCAGTGGGCAGTGAAGAACAACATGACGTTCAATGGTGATAAGTTCCAGCTGCTTAGGTATGGAAAAAATGAACTCAAAAGGAGCACTATATACAAAACTCAAGAGGGTCACCAAATAGAACGTAAGGAACACGTACAAGACCTGGGAATAATTATGTCAGCGGACCTTTCTTTTAAAGACCATAACAAGACAAAAATCACGACAGCCAGGAAGATGACTGGGTGGGTATTGAGAACTTTCAAAACAAGGGAAACAATGCTGATGGTGACACTATTCAAATCACTAGTGCTCCCTCACTTAGAATATTGCTCAGTGCTGACGGCACTGTTCAGGGCAGGAGAAATATCGGAGCTGGAACAAATACAGAGATCGTTTATGGCTCACATTGCGCCAGTAAAGCACCTAAACTACTGGGAACGCCTGCAAGTCTTAAACATGTACTCATTTGAGCGGAGGAGAGAGAGGTACATGATAATATATTCCTGGAAGGTACTCGAGGGCTTGGTCCCAAATCTGCACACTGCCATGACAACATACTGGAGTGAGAGATATGGGAGGAAGTGTAAAATAAACCCAGTGAGGAGCAGGGGTGCGGTGGGGACAATAAGGGAACACTGTATCAACATCCGGGGTCCCAGACTTTTCAACATCTTAACAGAAGATATCAGAAACACTGCTGGAACAAGTGTAGAAGCCTTCAAGAGGAAACTAGACAAGTATCTTCACCAGGTGCCAAATCAACCAGGCTGTGATGGATATGTGGGGCAGTGGGCCTCCAGCAGCAACAGCCTGGTTGACCAGGCGAGCACCAGACGAGCCTGGCCCATGGCTAGGCTGAGAGAGTAGATATACTCTTGAAATTCTTCAAAGGTATAAAGGTACACAATAGAGCAGAAAAGTAATGTGAAGGACCTGGGTGCAGGACCGGATTAAGAAGTCTCCGGGCCCTAGGCTATTCAGATTGGCGGGGCCCCCTTGAGTTACAGGTAAGCGAAGCGACCCCTTCCAGCTTGGGGGTGGGGGGGGGGGTCGGTGTGAGCCTGTTTAAGGTCTAATTAAATACATTCTGGCTATTTAGATTAAATTTAATAGGGAAAGTACATCAAGACAACCAAAACCATTTACCAACAGCCATTATAACTATCTTGTTAAATCATGCATTTTAAAGAGAATAAACTCAAGACAGCATAGTATTACTAGATTAGGCTATTAAAGTAGTGACATCATGTACCTATTATATTCAGCATAACCACTACAGCACTATTATTCCCTTTATAAATCACTGACCATTATTGTTATCATTGCATCATGCATAAGACTATCAAATCATATAAACTCAAGAAAGTAAAGAATTGTTTATATTCACAGGCACTTCTTAAATAAACTTTTTTCTGGGTTTCATATTGGGAAAATCATCAGTTATATTCTGAAAATCAATATTTCTTGTTAGATCAGACTCAATGGTCAACAAGGCTAGGTTACACAATTTGTCTTGGCTCATTGTTGAACGGAGCTGGTTTTTCACTCTTTTCAAAACAGAAAATGAACGTTCTCCTTCACAGTTAGTAGCTGGAAGTGTTAGGTAAAGGCGATACACTGTGGAAATAAATGGTATAAAATACCGACACAATGGAAATATAAACACATATGCAGTATAATGTGATCCTTTATTGACTACGTTTCGCCCACACAGTGGGCTTTTTCTAGTCACAAACAGAACTACCTGGAGTGGAAGGAACGCGAGTATTTATAGTCAGGTTCAGAATGCTGAGGTCAGGTGGAGAATGCTGCATCTGATGATGTACCGAGTGGGGTTATAGAGTCTAAAATCTTGGGTAGCTTGGAAAGGAGATTGGATAAGTTTGTGAGCAGACCTTCTACAGTGTTCTTCCATTCCTGTGTTCTTATGTGGGATAGCGATGAAGAAGTTTCTTGGCAAGTGGTTCAGCTATGTTATAGAAGCCACTATTCTGGTTGAAGTTGTCGGATATAGAAATACACTATAGCGATACACTGTCAACATTAGGGAAGGTTTCTGAGATACCTGCATTTCTTAAATGTTTCAAAGCAGCTGAGGGTGCACATTTTTCAGGTGGAGCTTTAATCTGATTCATATACCCAGAAAAATGAACTATTTCTTCAACAAATGTGTCCTGAACATCTGTTGAAAGGTGTTGTTGCAACTTTAATGCAGCTTCTCTCAATTCTGCATCTGGCATAGTAGTAATTTTGAACAGAAATCCAAACTTGTTATTGAGATTCTGGTAGATTTCTTTTCTTTTCACCAATTCTGTAATCAGTGAATTCAGAATGACGAAGTATGTAGCTGTCTTACATTTCTGCCTTGGTAGCAACACAATTTCATTGTCTGGCTCTTCAAAATTGCGTTTCCTCTTCCTTGACCGCTGATGATCAGCCCGGTAACTGTAGTCTTTCACCAGCAGTTTAGCTTTCTCTTCAAACATTTCAAAAGCTTCATCATTGCGAAGTGAGCTTACAAATTCCACTAAGCCTGCATAGAGGTTAGCACAAGTAGCCATTTCAATTTCAATTTTCTGAAGTGTCTCGTTCGTGGCATTTAACCGTTCCAGTATACAATCCCAAAGCACACAGAGTAAGGCCAATTCAAAATCTTCCAATTTTGATGCTAAGCTGGCTGCTTCGCTTCTTGTAGTTGCTGTCTAGTCTTCATCCTCTGCTATTTGGATCAAAGCAGAAAGTATTTCAGCAAAGCTGTCTTTCAAAGCATGTGTTGCATCATGCTGCGCTGACCACCTTGTTGTTGATAATGATTTGATGATGTCTCCATGAATGGTTGACTTGAGTATACTCCACCGATGCGTTGAAGCAGAGAAAAAATTAAAGAGTGCTTGTAAAAGTCCAAAAAATGAAACTGCAGCGACACAATACTCCGCAGCACATGACCCAACAAGATTAAGAGAATGTGCTGAGCAGGCCACATATTCAGCAAGTGGGTTGATTTGCTCGATACGGGCTTGCAATCCCGATATGTTACTTGCATTGTCGTAGCTCTGGCCATGGCAATCCATAATAGAGAGATCATGTTCAAGCAGAGTATCCAGTACTACATTCATCATTGTTTCTCCATCATGGTCTGAAAGAGGAATGAATTTTATAAAGCTCTCTACAGGCTTACCACTGGAGTTGACAAAGCGGACAATGAATGTCAATTGATCTGTATGTGAAATATCTGGTGTTGAATCTACACTTATTGCAAAGTATTTTGCAGTTTTCACAGCTGCTATGATGTTATTGAGGACCTTCTTAGTCATCAGTTCAGTAAATTCATTGCATATAGTAGATGACATGTAAGATACAGTGCCTCTTCCTGCATTCCCAAGGCGTGACACATGATTTGCTAAGAATGGATCAAATTGTGCTAACAGTTCTATGATCCCTAGGAAATTGCCATTGTTTTCCGAACCAAAAACCTCATTTTCTCCATGGAAAGCAAGTCCTCTTAGAGCTAAGAATTTTACAACAGCAACAACTCTTTAACTTTTCTCCAATAAGTGCGTTCTTTTTCAGTTTGATTTTCCAAATGAGAATCCAATAAGCCTTTTTTCTGTGCACGAAATACACTGGCTAAAATGCAGCTCCTGTGAGTGGTGTTGTTTTCATGTTCCTCGAAACTCTTGGAATTTTTCCAGTCATTGAATCCCTGTGTGAAGGTATTTTCTTTGGTAGAAAATAGCTTGCATGCTGAACAGTACACTTTTCCTGAGCTTTCAGAGTATACCATACATGATCTTTTCACAGTTTCTGAATTTGCAAGCTTCCTATAAAACATAGATGACTTTAAACAACGACGACTTCCATCATCATAAATCCTTGCTGATTTCCTAAAGTCAATGTTCAGAGTGTAAATGAAGTTTTCTGCAATGAAAGCATTACGTAGAGAATCTGGGATTACATTTGGCCATGAGGCAGGATCTTTTAAGACAAATCCTGTGGATGAAATGTCCGTTGAGACATTGAGAGGAGACACAAAAGAAGTAGATGCTGGCTGAGAAATAATGGAGGGAGGGCTTTCTGTATAATCTGACGTATCTGCAGATTCAACTGTACTGGTAACATCAGAAACTGTTTTTGTGAGCATGTCTGTGATCTTTCTGCAGCTTCCTACATCTTTCTTTTTCTGTTCTTCTTCTTGAATTTTCTTCTTTCTTTTCTGTGACCCACTCGCATAAGAACGTCCAACATCACGTTCACGAGATGCCGTAATGAGGATGTATCACTGTCTGTAATCATGCAAATACAAATTTTTCATTATCAATTATTATTAATTTTTTAATTATTAAAAATTTTTTTCTGTCATTTGGGGGGATATGGCCCTTGTAGCCCCCTTTCCTCTGGCTACGCATCTAAAAATTCAAAACGTTACCAGAAAGGAGTCATATACAGAACTTTTACCATAGATTAGGTTAGTTATTTGGGCTACGAATATTTTACTAATTCATCCTCCTTGATCTCCAATTTACTTAAACAGAAATCATACCGAGTCCAAGAACAATGCACAATGGTATTTATATTACCATTTTCATAACTAAACTAATCATTATGTTTTGCATGATATATGGCCTACCACCATAGATAAGGACATGAGAATTAAAGAATGCAGGGACAGTTTTCAGTTTCACCCAACCAACGATTTTCTGATGTGGCTTATGTGTTTCTGGGGAAATATGTAGTAAATTAATTGATGTTCTACATCACTTACGTTGCAACTTGAAAACTAAGCATTTGCGACGGAAGTGATGTAGAACATCAATCAATTGAGATCTGTTATTGAAATGATAAAGACTTAAAGACAGGACAAAGTGCTTTTAAAACCTACAAACGGAAGTCAGTTTGCGTTTTTAGGTTTTTCTTTATAGTATTTTTACCAAAAAAGCGTCTTTACTGGTCCATGTGTCTTGACTGGTCAGGTAACCCTATCAGGTACCTCCCTTAACATTTAGAGGTGAAAACAAACATTTATCCATACACATCAGTGTCTATCAACAACACTTCATTTAATTTGTCACAGTACAAGTCCAGATAACGTGTAATTACTACAGAAAATTGGAGAGGAATCTCCCATACTCGCCCATTAGCGGGAAAACACAGCTGTTCTGATGTAAACAAAGGCGTGTTGAGTGTTGCCATCTATGGTTAGGTTTATTTATTTTTATTTTATTTTATTTCATTATTTATTTTTGTTTTGATTAATTTTTAAAAATAAATTTTACTCTCCAAACACTTGAAGTTTTTAGGTAGGGACCCCTTTGCACTTGCACCATGTGCGCAGTCTTGGATGAGCCCCTGAACCCCTTGGACCGCGGGGCCCCCAAATGCGCGGGGCCCTAGGCAAATTCCTAGTTTGCCTATGCGGTAATCCAGCCCTGCCTGGGTGTGGTAATGTCCGAAGACCTCACCTTCAAGGACCACCACAATGCCACTATCACATCTGCTAGGAAACTGATAGGATGGATAATGAGAAGAGATGCTAAGCCAGTGATGATCCTTTTTAAATCACTTATTCTCTCTAGGCTGGAATACTGCTGTACATTAACATCCCCATTCAAGGCAGGTGAAATTGCAGAACTAGAGAATGTACAGAGAACCTTTACTGCACGTATAAGTTCCATCAAACACCTTAACTACTAGGAGTGCCTGGAAGCACTTGACTTAATAATAACAATATCTTTATTTAGTACATGTACATGGTATACAGACCTAGCTGACAACAATGAGATACTACTACATAGAAAGCCCCTTGTTATGCTCCACATATCGGGCAAATTAGGTCAGTGTCCCAGGATGCGACCCACACCAGTCCACCGACACCCAGGTACCCATTTTGCTGATGGGGAACATAGACGAAAGGTGGAAAGAAACACGCCCAATGTTTCTACTCTGGCTGGGAATCGAACCCAGGCCCTCGCCATGTGAAGCGAGAGCATTAGCCACCAGGCCACCAGAGCCTTACTCACTAGAGCGCAGGCGGGAGAGATATAATCTACACCTGGAAGATTCTAGAGGGACTGGTCCCTAATATGCACACAGCAATCACTCCATACAAAATCAAAAGACTTGGCAGGTGATGCAACATACCCCCAATGCAAAGTAGGGGCATCGCTGATACACTAAGAGAAAACGCAAAAGTGTCTGGGGCCCAAGACTGTTGACTGTTCAACAGCCTCCCACCAGCAGTAAGGGGCATTACAGGAAGACCCCTGGTTGTCTTCAAGAGGGAGCTGGACAGATACCTAAAGACGGTGCTGGATCAGTCAGGCTGTGGTTCATATGTTGGATTGTGTGCGGCCAGCAGTAATAGCCTCGTTGATCAGGCCTTGATCCACCGGGAGGCCTGGTCATGGACCGGGCCGCAGGGGCGTTGATCCTCGGAATGCCCTCCAGGTAGTATGTTGGGCACAGTCGTCATTTGTGTACTAGTATGTTAGACACAGTCGTCAGTTGTGTATACTAGTATGTTGGGCAGTCATCAATTGTGTACAGTGGTCCCTCAATTATCGTCCATAATCCGTTCCTGGAAGTGGGACTATTATCGAAATAGACGATTTTCGAATCAATTTTCCCCATAAGAAATAATGTAAATACAATTAATCCGTTCCTGACACCCAGAAGTATTAAAACAAAAAATTTTTTTACATGAAATATACATGTAGTACATAAACAATACAATGGCACATGATAAATGAAACATTTAACAGCATAGCACTTACCTTTATTGGTGATTCTTCTTAGTGTATGGAAGACTGGAGGAGGAGAGAGATTGCATTAGTTACTCTTTGGAAGAGGAATCCCCTTCCATCAACACCTCACGTACCAAGTGCTTTTGTGGGGTTACTTCTGTTCTGTTTCTTAATGCCACTAGGACCAGCTTGAGAGTCACTGGAGTCCTGTCTCGCAAAAAAAAATGTCCAGAGAGCTCTGTTTCTGGCGTCTCTTTAAAACTTCCCTAAAATGGGCCAAGTCTCTGTCACTGTACAAGTTGCCGATATGGCTTGCAACATCCTTCTCAGGGTGATGTTTCTCCATAAATCTTTCCATCCTACCCCACATTTCAAAAATCTCCTTAATTTCTGAAGAAGGCATCTTCTTCCATCTCTCTTCCTCCGCCTCTGCAGCAAGATTCTGAGCTGCGATCTGTTGCTCTTCCTGCTGAAGCTCTTGCAGCTCCTCAGTGGTTAGCTCTTTGTTGTGGTCCTCCACCAACTCTTCCACATCCTCCAAACTCGCATCCAACCCCATGGAACTCCCCAGTGCCACAGTAGAGTTCACAACTGACATAGGCTCATCAGGGGCAGCCTCAAACTCTTCAAAAACCCTCTTGTGGACACAATCTGGCCACAATTTTCTCCAGTGTTCAAAGTCCTGGTAGTCACTCCCTCCCAAGCCTTACCTATAAGGCTTATGCAATGGAGAATACTGAAGTGTTCTTTACAAAAATCTCTTAGGGTCAAGTGAGTGTCTGAGGTCACATTAAAGCACCTTTGAAACATTGCTTTGGCGTAGAGTTTTTTAAAGTTTGAAATGACCTGCTGGTCCATGGGCTGGAGGAGAGGAGTGGTATTCGGGGGCAAGAACTTTACTGTGATGAACTCAAACTCCTTCAGAATTAGGTCATCCAAGTTTGGAGGATGAGCAGGTGCATTGTCCATTACTAGGAGGCACTTGAGATCCAATTTCTTTTCCAGAAGGTAATTCTTCACACTACGGCCAAACACTTCATTGAAACACTCAACGAAAATGTCCCTTGTGACCCATGCCTTATTATTAGATCTCCAAAACACACACAATTTACTCTTCACAACATTGTTTTTCTTAAACACTCTGGGATTTTCAGAATGGTACACTAGTAATGGCTTCACTCTGAAATCCCCACTAGCATTAGTGCAGAACATGAGCGTCAGCCTATCTTTCATAGGCTTGTGTCCTGGCAGTGCCTTTTCTTCCTGAGTAATGTAGGTCCTCTTTGGCATTTTCTTCCAAAAGAGGCCTGTTTCATCACAATTGAACACTTGTTCAGGTTTCAGTCCTTCAGCCTCTATGTACTCCTTGAATTCCTGCACATATTTTTCAGCTGCTTTTTGGTCTGAACTGGCAGCCTCACCATGCCTTATCACACTACACTGTGTATGCCAGTACGCTTCTTAAATCTCTCAAACCAGCCTTTGCTGGCCTTAAATTCACTCGCATCACCACTAGTTGCAGGCAATTTCTTTACCAAATCGTCATGCAACTGCCTAGCCTTTTCACAAATAAGCGACGTCATAAGACTATCTCCTGCTAATTGTTTCTCATTTATCCACACCAATAATAACTTCTCAACATCTTCGAGTACTGGTGATCTCATTTTTGTCAGCATATTTACCCCCTTTGCAACAACAGCTTTTTTTATTTCCTTTTTCTTGGCCACGATGGAAGATATGGTTGTACGAGATTTGTTATACATCCTGGCCAGTTCGGCCACACGTACCGCACTTTCATATTGTTCAATGATGTTTTTCTTAAATTCAGTCGTATTTCTCACCTTCTTTACCAAAGGCTTGGCACTAGGAGCTTTCTTTGGAGCCATGGTAGCTTATTTAGCACTTGCAAGCACTAAAATGAATGGAATATTATGAAATATTTCGTATGAACACGTGAGGGGATCGTCGCTCACTGGTAAACAGTGGCACACTGGCTGAGAGTGGCTCAGAGCCGTGAGTACGCGTCCAGGACGAAAGACAATTAGCGAGTTAACGGACCATTTGCGAGCCAATGTTTAGACGAAATAACAGGACTATTTCTGAAATGTACGACTTTCAGGCCGGACAATTATTGAGGGACCACTGTACTAGTATATTGGACACAGTCGTCAGTTGTGTACTAGTATGTTGGGCACAGTTGTCATTTGTGCACTAGTAGGTTGGACACAGTTGTCAGTTGTGTACTAGTATGTTGGGCACAGTCGTCAGTTGTGTACTAGTATGTTGGGCACAGTCGTCAGTTGTGTACTAGTATATTGGACACAGCTGTCAGTTGTCTACTAGTGTGTTGGAAGCAGTCATCAGTTGTGTACTGGTATGTTGGACACAGTTGTCAGTTGGGTATTAGTATGTCAGACACAGTTTAAAGGTTAAAGATGCCCTTTTAGGTACCTGTCATAATAATAATAATAATAATAATAATAATAAAAGTTTTCATTCCTACTGTTCTGATTCTCGAGTGAAGTGACTCGATGCTTGTGAAGGTCTACTGATTCCTTGGATCAAATTTTAATATCTTCCATTCTTCAGGTGCTGTATGACTCCTACAGGTTTAGTGCTTCTTGATTGTAATAATGTAACCTCATCTCTTTTAGTCTTGTAGCTCTTAATGAGAACTTTCATTGATGAAGTTATTTTTCTTCTTTGACTTCTGCTTGCAGCCTTTCTTATAAATCTATTAACATAGCTTAATAAAAAATTCAGAAAATTAATTGGTTTGTATATTTTGACCCCCTGCTGGGATCCTCTTCAGCAGATACACAAATGAAAGGAGAACCTGAATTTATAGGAAGGTTGTGCCTCATACCTGCATGCTTGAGAGGCACAACCTTCCTGTAAACTTATGTTCTCCTTCCATGAAGAGGACCCCAGCAGGGGGTTGAAATACAAGTACCATCCGACTTATGACCTGCTTGACATACGACCACTCATACTTACGACTGCACTGTTTACAGCTTGGTTTAGGTTACTTGTACTTTTCTGTTCATGCATTCGAATGTTTTCGTATGTTTTCATGCATGTGAATGTTTTGTATGCTAATAAACAGCTGTTTGTGTTGTACACAATGTTTCTCCTAAACCTTACAGTATAAAATACAGTACTAAAAGCATAAGGTTTAACTTGTCCATTTTGACTTAGGACCGGTTGGTCAGAACCAAGCTCAGTCGTAAGTCAGATGGTACTTGTATACTTATTACTCTGGATAATTAGTATCTCCATGTGGGTTATTATTGAGCATTAACAAGTTTTCATTACACTGTAGTTATTCATAGGTTAATAATTTTTGTTAACATAGCTTAATAATTTTCAGAAGATGTTGCTGAGGACATGATTACTCTCAGTGTTGCTAGTGGTGTAGTATCAAAGTTGACAGCGCTAGTTGGAGTGGATCAAGATGGAAAGCCAGTCAAGCAAATTCACCATGAGGTAAGTCCAGAACTTGAGGTAAGTAGGGTTAATTATGGAGGTTTAAAGTCACTCATTCTTTCAATCTAATTCTCTTTTAACCCTCTTGGTGTTGGTCACGTTGCATCAGCTCTTTGAAGCTATTGTCAGTCCTGTAGTATGATACCATGAGCTCAGCTCAGTCAGATAAGCTGCGAGTGGTAAATTTGCAAAGCTTAAAGTGTGTGGTTTACATCTTCTTCTTTCAACGTACCAGCCGTATCCCTTGGTTTACTTGGTCCCACTTTGTTTTTGTTATTGAAGTTGAATTTGGTGAATGCTCCCTCGTGACTAATCTCCTTATGTCGGTCTGGGGCTCCGCGCATACATGACTGAACCTCAATTATGTTGTGATCTGAGTATATTGTTTTTGATATGGTGATATTTCTTATCAGATCATCATTGTTAGTGAAGATGAGGTCTAGTGTATTCTCCAGTCTAGTAGGCTCTATTATTTGCAAGAACAAGAACTAGAAAGAAAATAGAAGAAAACCCAGAGGGGTGTGTATACATATGTGTAGTGTGACCTAAGTGTAAGTAGAAGTAGCAAGACTTACCTGTAATCTTGCATATTTATGAGACAGACAAATGATACCAGCAATCCTACCATCATGTAAAATAATTGCAGGTGTGGTTTACATATTATACAATATTAATTACAAAGAAGGCAACTAACATGCCTAGGCATTTTGGGCAGACTAATACTAATTCTTATTTTATATTGACACAGGCTGTGGAGAAGTATATTTTAATATACATTATTGCATACTGATATAAAACTTAGGTAATTGAAGTGACTAACATTAATTAGAGTGATAATATAGTGAGGTGTAGTGCAAAACATATAACAATATTAGAATTAGTTAATTTAGGTAGTAGGCTGGTAGACAGCAACCACCCAGGGAGGTACTACCGTCCTGCCAGGTGACTGTGAAATAGAAACCTGTAACTGTTTTACATGATGATAGGATTGCTGGTGTCTTTTTCTGTCTCATAAACACTCTGGATAACAGGTATATCTTGCTACTTCTTCTTAAACTTAGGTCACACTACACAGGCACGCACATGCATATATATACATACACACATCTAGGTTTTCTTTTTTCTAAAAAGCTCTTGTTCTTCTTTGTTTCCACTATTGTCCATAGGGAAGTGGAAAGGAATCTTTCCTCCGTAAGCCATGTGTGTCTTATGAGGCGACTAAAATGCCAGGAACAATGGGCTAGTAACCCCTTCTCCTGTAAGTATTTACTAAAAAAGAGAAGAAGAAAAACTTTATAAAGCTGGGATGCTTGAATGTGGGTGGATGTAGTGCGGATGACAAGAAAGAGATGATTTCTGATGTTGTGAATGAAAAGTTGGATGTCCTGGCGCTAAGCAAAACAAAGCTGAAGGGGGTAGGGGAATTTCGGTGGGGAGAAATATATGGGATTAAGTCAAAGAGTATCTAAGAGGGTTAGAGCTAAGGAAAGGGTAGCAATAATGTTGAAGGATCAGTTATGGAAGGAGAAGAGGGAGTAGAAATGTGTAAATTCAAGGATTATGTGGATTAAAATAAGGATTGGATGCGAAAAGTGGGTCATAATAAGCGTGTATGCACCTGGAGAAGAGAGGAGTGTAGAGGAGAGTGAGTGAGTTTGGGAGATGTTAAATAAATGTATAGGAACCTTTGAACCAAGTGAGAGAGTAATTGTGGTAGGGGACCTAAATGCTAAAGTAGGAGAAACATTTAGAAAGGGTGTGGTAGGTAAGTTTGGGGTGCCAGGTGTAACTTATAATGGGAGCCCTTTGATTAAACTTTGTACAGAAAGGGGTTTAGTTATAGGTAATACATATTTTAAGGAAAAAGAGGATAAATAAGTATACAGGATACGATGTAGGGGAGTAAGGGAGAAAAAGTTAGCATATGAGAGGTTTTTACAAAGTAGAAGTGACACAAGGAGGGAAGAGTATTCGGAGAGAAAAAGAGAGGTTAAGAGAGTGGTGAAGCAATGTAAAAAGAGAGCAAATGAGAGAGTGGGTGAGATGTTATCAACAAATTTTGTTGAATATAAGAAAAAGTTTTGGAGTGAGATTAACAAGTTGAGGAAGCCTAGGGAACAAATGGATTTGTCAGTTAAAAATAGGAGAGGAGAGTTATTAAATGGAGAGAGTTAGAGGTATCGGGAAGATGGAGGGAATATTTTGAGGAATTGTTAAATGTTGATGAAGATAGGGAAGCTGTGATTTCATGTATAGGGCAAAAGAGGAATAACATCTTGTAGGAGTGAGGAAGAGCCAGTTGTGAGTGTGGGGGAAGTTCATGAGGCAGTAGGTAGAATGAAAGGGGGCAAGGCATCTGGGATTGATGGGATGAAGATAGAAATGTTAAAAGCAGATGGGGATATAGTTTTGGAGTGGCTGGTGCTATTATTTAATAAATGTATGAAAGAGGGTAAGATACCTAGGGATTGGCAGAGACCGTGCATAGTTCCTTTGTATAAAGGCAAAGGGGACAAAAGAGACTGCAAAAATTATAGGGGAATAAGTCTGTTGAGTACACCTGGTAAAGTGTATGGTAGTTATTATTGAAAGAATTAAGAGTAAGAGGGAGAGTAGGATAGCAGATGAACAAGGAGGCTTTAGAAAAGGTAAGGGGTGTGTAGACCAAGTGTTTACAGTGAAACATATAGGTAAACAGTATTTAGATAAGGGTAAAGAGGTTTTTGTGGCATTTATGGATTTGGAAAAGGCGTATGACAGGGTGGATAGGGGGGCAATGTGGCAGATGTTACAGGTGTATGGTATAGGAGATAGGTTACCGAAAGCAGTGAAGAGTTTTTGTGAGGATAGTGAGGCTCAGGTTAGGGTATATAGGAAAGAGAGATGAGAGATTATTTCCCAATAAGAGTAGGCCTTAGACAAGTATGTGTGATGTCACCGTGGTTGTTCAATATATTTATAGGTGGGGTTGAAAGAGAAGTGAATGTGAGGGTCTTGGCAAGAGGTGTGGAGTTAAAAGATAAAGAATCAAATACAAAGTGGGAGTTGTCACAGTTGCTTTTTACTGATGACACTGTGCTCTTGAGAGATTCTGAAGAGAAGTTGCAGAGGTTGGTGGATGAATTTGGTAGGGTATGTAAAAGAAGAAAATTAAAAGTGAATATGGGAAAGAGTAAAGTTATGAGGATAACAAAAGGATTAGGTGAGGAAAGATTGGACATCAGATTGGAGAGGAGAGTATGGAGGAGGTGAATGTATTCAGATATTTGGGAGTGGACTTATAAGCAGGTGTGTGTATGAAAGATGAGGTGAATCATAGAATTGATAAGGGAAGTGACCCCTGAAATGACCTAATCCCCTTGTGGATGTCTATAAGATTCCTTGTAAAATTTGCAATAAATGAAAGTTTTTACAGAAGAATCTCCCGCCAGCACATGTGGGAGATTTAGACTGAGAGAGAGACGAGGAGGAGGAAAAAGATATGGAGGGGGATTCCCCTTCCAAACAATAACCTCTCTTCCCTCTCTCCTCCTCCCTGTCTTCCATTCATCAATAACAGCCTTCAGTAAAGGTAACTGTCATATTAAATGTTCATTCTTTTGTGCATGTAAATCTAACTATAAGGTAAAAAAATTTTTTTTGTTGATACTTCTGGGTGTCTGGAACGAATTAATTGGATTTACATTTTTCTTATGGGGAAAATGGATTTGCAAATTGTCAATTTCGATAATAGTCACACTCTCTGGAACAAATTATGAAAAACAAGTGTCCACTATACTAGTGTGACCTAAGTGTAAGTAGAAGTAGCAAGATGTATATAAAGGGCCCCGCTTTACTGCGTTCTGCTAATATGGACATTTCAAATTATGACCAAAAATCGCTGTACGGCTTTCCCCACTTGACTTTCTAATACGGTCACCGCGCCCCTACCTGGTTTGTTTACATTCTCCGTGAGCACTGCGTCTCTCCATTATGTCTGGGAACTTTCAAAAATTTCAAGTGTTTTAGTTATTTCATGTTTTTTGTATATATATACATGTTTTTTTTTTTTTCTCCCAACAAGTCGGCCGTCTCCCACCGAGGCAGGGTGACCCAAAAAAAGAAAGAAAATCCCCAAAAAGAAAATACTTTCATCATCATTCAACACTTTCACCACACTCACACATTATCACTGCTTTTGCAGAGGCGCCCAGAATACAACAGTTCAGAAGCATATACGTATAAAGATACACAACATATCCCTCCAAACTGCCAATATCCCAAACCCCTCCTTTAAAGTGCAGGCATTGTACTTCCCATTTCCAGGACTCAAGTCCGACTATATGAAAATAACCGGTTTCCCTGAATCCCTTCACTAAATATTACCCTGCTCACACTCCAACAGATCGTCAGGTCCCAAGTACCATTCATCTCCATTCACTCCTATCTAACACGCTCATGCACGCTTGCTGGAAGTCCAAGCCCCTTGCCCACAAAACCTCCTTTACCCCCTCTTTCCAACCCTTTCGAGGACGACCCCTACCCCTCCTTCCTTTCCCTATAGATTTATATGCTTTCCATGTCATTCTACTTTGATCCATTCTCTCTAAATGACCAAACCGCCTCAACAACCCCTCTTCTGCCCTCTGATTAATGCTTTTATTAACTCCACACCTTCTCCTAATTTCCACACTCCAAATTTTCTGCATAATATTTACACCACACATTGCCCTTAGACAGGACATCTCCACTGCATCCAACCGTCTCCTCGCTGCTGCATTTACCACCCAAGCTTCACATCCATATAAGAGTGTTGGTACTACTATACTTTCATACATTCCCTTCTTTGCCTCCATAGATAACGTTTTTTGACTCCACATATACCTCAATGCACCACTCGCCTTTTTTCCCCTCATCAATTCTATGTTTAACCTCATCCTTCATAAACCCATCCGCCGACACGTCAACTCCCAAGTATCTGAAAACATTCACTTCTTCCATACTCCTCCTCCCCAATTTGATATCCAATTTTTCTTTATCTAAATCATTTGATACCCTCATCACCTCACTCTTTTCTATGTTCACTTTCAACTTTCTACCTTTACACACATTCTCAAACTCATCCACTAACCTTTGCAATTTTTCTTTAGAATCTCCATAAGCACAGTATCATCAGCAAAAAGTAACTGTCAGTTCCCATTTTGAATTTGATTCCCCATAATTTAATCCCACCCCTCTCCCGAACACCCTAGCATTTACTTCTTTTACAACCCCATCTATAAATATATTAAACAACCATGGTGACATTACACATCCCTGTCTAAGACCTACTTTTACCGGGAAGTATTCTCCCTCTCTTCTACATACCCTAACCTGAGCCTCACTATCCTCATAAAAGCTCTTTAAAGCATTTAGTAACTTACCACCTTGCAACATCTGCCACATTGCTCCTCTATCCACTCTATCATATGCCTTTTCTAAATCCATAAATGCAATAAAAACTTCCCTACCTTTATCTAAATACTGTTCACATATATGCTTCAATGTAAACACTTGATCTACACATCCCCTACCCACTCTGAAGCCTCCCTGCTCATCCGCACTCCTACATTCTGTCTTACCTCTAATTCTTTCAATTATAACCCTACCGTATACTTTTCCTGGTATACTCAGTAAACTTATTCCTCTATAATTTTTACAATCTCTTTTGTTCCCTTTCCCTTTATATAAAGGGACTATACATGCTCTCCGCCAATCCCTAGGTACCTTCCCCTCTTTCATACATTTATTAAACAAAAGTACCAACCACTCCAACTCTATATCCCCCCCTGCTTTTAACATTTCTTTCATGATCCCATCAGTTCCAGCTGCTTTACCCCCTTTCATTCTACGTAATGCCTCACGTACCTCCCCCACACTTACATTCTGTTCTTCTTCACTCCTAAAAGATGGTATACCTCCCTGGCCAGTGCATGAAATTACCGCCTCCCTTTCTTCCTCAACATTTAAAAGTTCCTCAAAATATTCTCGCCATCTACCTAATACCTCCCTCTCCCCATCTACTAGCTCCCCTACTCTGTTTTTAACTGACAAATCCATACTTTCCCTAGGCTTTCTTAACTTGTTTAACTCGCTCCAAAATTTTTTCTTATTTTCATTAAAATTTCTTGACAGTGCCTCTCCCACTCTTTCATCTGCTCTCCTTTTGCACTCTCTCACCACTCTCTTCACCTTTCTTTTACTCTCCATATACTCTGCTCTTCTTATAACACTTCTGCTTTGTAAAAACCTCTCATAAGCTATCTTTTTCTCTTTTATTACACCCTTTACTTCATCATTCCACCAATCACTCCTCTTTCCTCCTGCCCCCACCCTCCTATAACCACAAACTTCTGCCCCACATTCTAATACTGCATTTTTAAAACTATTCCAACCCTATTCAACCCCCCCACTACTCATCTTTGCACTAGCCCACCTTTCTGCCAATAGTCGCTTATATCTCGCCCGAACTTCCTCCTCCCTTAGTTTATACACTTTCACCTCCCTCTTACTTGTTGTTGCCACCTTCCTCTTTTCCCATCTACCTCTTACTCTAACTGTAGCTACAACTAAATAATGATCCGATATATCAGTTGCCCCTCTATAAACATGTACATCCTGGAGCCTACCCATCAACCTTTTATCCACCAATACATAATCTAACAAACTACTTTCATTACGTGCTACATCATACCTTGTATATTTATTTATCCTCTTTTTCATAAAATATGTATTACTTATTACCAAATTTCTTTCTACACATAGCTCAATTAAAGGCTCCCCATTTACATTTACCCCTGGCACCCCAAATTTACCTGATAAATTTACTCTGATAATTATACAGTGGACCCCTGGTATTCGATGGCATCGGTATTCGATAAATCCGGTATTCGATACATTTTATCGCAAAAAATTTTCCTCGGTATTCGATTGAAAACAAGGTATTCAATACGATTCGTACGAGACGTGTCCACGTGTGGCCTGAACTGCCCCTTGTGTGCCAGTGTTTACAAGCCAGCCAATGTGCGTGCATCTAAGGATACATTCGGTACATTCCATATTATCACTGTGTTTGGTGCTTGTTTCTGCAAAATAAGTTACCATGGGCCCCAAGAAAGCTTCTAGTGCCAACCCTTCAAGAAAAAAGTCGCTAATGACTTACGAAATGAAGAAAGAGATAATTGCAAAGTACGAAAGTGGAGTGCGTGTGTCGGAGCTGGTTAGGTTGTATAATAAACCCCAATCAACCATCTCTACTATAGTGACCAGGAAAACGGCAATCAAGGAAGCTGTTCTTGCAAAAGGTGCAACTGTGATTACGAAACAGCGACCGCAAGTGTTAGAAAATGCTGAGAGATTGTTATTGGTGTGGATAAATGAAAAACAGATAGCAGGAGATAGCATCTCTCAAGCGATCATTTGTGAAAAGGCTAGGCAGTTGCATGACGATTTGATAAAGAAATTGCCTGCAAATAGTGGTGATGTGAGTGAATTTAAGGCCAGCAAAGGTTGGTTTGAAAGATTTAAGAATCGTAGTGGCATACATAGTGTGATTAGGCATGGTGAGGCTGCCAGTTCAGACCAAAAAGCAGCTGAAAAATATGTGAAGGAATTCAAGGATTACATAGACAGTGAAGGACTGAAACCTGAACAAGTGTTTAATTGCGACGAAACAGGCCTGTTTTGGAAGAAAATGCCAAGCAGGACCTACATTACTCAGGAGGAAAAGGCACTCCCAGGACATAAGCCTATGAAAGACAGGCTTACTCTGTTGATGTGTGCCAATGCTAGTGGTGATTGCAAAGTGAAGCCTTTATTGGTGTATCACTCTGAAACTCCCAGAGTGTTCAGGAAAAACAATGTCCTCAAGGCTAATTTGTGTGTGCTGTGGAGGGCAAACAGTAAGGCATGGGCCACTAGAGACCTTTTCTATGACTGGTTACACCATGCATTTGCCCCCCACTGTGAAAAATTACCTAACTGAAAAGAAATTAGACCTTAAGTGCCTCCTGGTATTAGACAATGCCCCTGGTCATCCTACAGACTTGTCAGAGCGACTTTCTGGGGACATGAGCTTCATTAAGGTGAAGTTTTTGCCTCCTAATACCACTCCTCTCCTACAGCCCATGGACCAGCAGGTCATTTCTAACTTCAAGAAACTGTACACAAAAGCTATGTTTCAAAATTGCTTTATAGTGACCACAGAAACTCAACTGATTCTAAAAGAGTTTTGGAAGGATCACTTTAATATCCTCAATTGTATAAACCTGATAGGTACGGCTTGGGAGGGAGTGACTAAGAGGACCTTGAACACTGCTTGGAAAAAACTGTGGCCAGAATTTGTAGACAAAAGGGATTTTGAAGGATTTGAGGCTAACCCTGAGAATCCTATGCCAGTTGAGGAATCCATTGTGGCATTGGGGAAGTCCTTGGGGTTGGAGGTTAGTGGGGAGGATGTGGAAGAGTTGGTGGAGGAGGACAGTGAAGAACTAACCACTGATGAGCTGATAGATCATCTTCAACAGCAAGAGGGCAGACCTGAGGAAACTGCTTCGGAGGAGGGGATAGAGAAATTGAAGAAGTTGCCTACTTCAAAGATTAAGGAAATGTGTGCAATGTGGCTTAAAGTGCAAACATTTTTTGATGACAATCACCCTAACACAGCTATTGCAAGCCGTGCTGGTGACTATTACACTAACAATGTTGTGAAACACTTTAGGGAAGTCATAAAGGAACGGGAGGTACAGGCCTCTATGGACAGATATGTTGTGCGACAGAAATCCAGCGACTCTGAAGCTGGTCCTAGTGGCATTAAAAGAAGGGAAGTAACCCCAGAAAAGGACTTGCTACCTTAAGTCCTAATGGAAGGGGATTCCCCTTCTAAACACTAACACCTCTCCCCTCCTCCCATCCCATCAATCATCACCAGATCTTCATTATTGTCAATTATTTTATTATTATTCTATTGCATTAAACTTAATATTCCATGTAGTAAATTTTTTTTTTTCATACTTTTGGGTGTCTTGCACGGATTAATTTGATTTCCATTATTTCTTATGAGGAAAATTGATTCGGTTTTCGATATTATCTGTATTCGATGAGCTCTCAGGAACGGATTAATATCGAATACCGGGGGCCACTGTACTTATGTGTTCCTGTCCCTAAATATACTTACACACTGTGCTGGCGTGCAGGTACACATAAACCCATAAACGGTCCAGACGTATATATACGTTCACTACCATACTGCCCCAACTTTTTTGAGAAAAAAAAAATTGTTGTTTTTTAATAGGAAAAAAGAGCATATGGTACCCAGGCATCCCCAGTTATTTTAATCTGGTGCACAGTGAGTGCTCACACCCATTCTCACATGTCTAGGCGACTCAGGCTTATCATGGCAATGTTAAATGTAGGACACATAAAACGCATATATGCGTTTGGGACACTAGCGGTAAAAACGTATATATACGTTTGGACCGTTTACGGGTTAAAATCATGAAGTGTGTCTTATTAGTCTTAAGGATGCCATGTTAACCCTATCAGGGTCTGCGCCATAGTTCTAAGGCTTTGAAGCTTGGGCCGAAACCATAGAACTACGCCAAAATTCTAGCGGCCTCAAATTTAGTGCGAGAAGGCTGGTAGGCCTTCATCTAAGAGAATGGGTCTGCATTGTCAGTGTACACAGTAAACAAAAAAAATCTGGGTGCTTGCATGGTATTGTGGGAATGCTGCCTGAGTACACATTGTTCACCATGCCTGGTGGCAAGGAGCCTCTCCCTCCCTGGCAAATTCTGGCTCTCCTCTTCCCAAGTTATAGTTCTAACAATGATGGAAGTGGATTGGAAGAGGAATTCTTTGGTTTTGAACCATATGGTACAATGTACCATATGATACTATTGTATGATATGGTACTGTTGTACCATATATGTACCATATGGTACTGTTGTCCCATATGTACCATTGTTCCATATAGTAATTGTACCATATGGTACCATTGTACCATATGGTACTATATGGTACCATTGCATTCAGCACAATAACTGCACTAATATTTTCATCATTATTTTGTTTACTATAAATTTGTATACAAGTTTTGTAAGCAATATACAGTGGACCCCCGCATAACGATTACCTCCGAATGTGACCAATTATGTAAGTGTATTTATGTAAGTGCGTTTGTACGTGTATGTTTAGGGGTCTGAAATGGACTAATCTACTTCACAATATTTCTTATGGGAACAAATTCGGTCAGTACTGGCACCTGAACATACTTCTGGAGTGAAAAAATATCGTTAACCGGGGGTCCACTGTAATCATAAACAAATTAGTGCAGTTATTGTGTTGAATACAATGAGTGTAAAATTATACATTATATTGGTCTCACAGGACACAAAAGTTACTGGAAAAAAATGTTAGAAAAGAAAAAAGTTACAAAAATGCAAAATAAAATAATGTGACTTTACAGAAGTCACGGATGTTGCCGCCACCCGGTCGAGGGTCATATTCACGCCTCTATATCTCGGTAACTACTGATCAGAAATTTTTTGTTTTTGTTTTATTACCTACAGAAAATTATGATCTTGGATTCTGTAAGTTTTTTTTTTTTTTTTTTTTTTTTAAAAATTCTTGAACCCTGGCTCACACTTTGAGATTTAGCCTCTGGACCCTGAAAGAGTTAATAATGATAATAATAATAATAATACACAATCACTGAGGTGCATTAAATGTCGTATATTATGTTAACCCTTTGACTGTCGCAGGCCCCTTTCTGAAACTGTCATTCTATGTCGCAAAATATTCAAAAAAAAAAATATTTTTTCTTATGAAAATGTTAAGATTATTTTTCTGAGTGTTTTAGTCCAAAAAAATTTTTTTTTGCCATCAGTACTTACCGAGATAGAGGCGTGAAGTTTGCAGAAAATGAGCCGTGTATGGCAACAGCGGCGACTGCCGCTCACCAGTAAACTTTGGTTTACTTGTATTTGAAGGTTTTTTTTTCTTTTTTCACTATTTTATTTTTTCACATAACCTATGTGGCCTGTGAGACCAAAGTAAAGTGCAGTGTACGTATATACACTCGTTGTATACAACACAATAAGCACACAAACATAATTATCAATATATTGTTTACAAAACTTGTTTACAAAAACAAATACAAAAAATTGTTTATTACTATTGTTCTATAATATATATACCAATGTACAGTCACTGGACATATTCCTAGAAGTTCTGCAGCTTGTGGAACTCTTTGAAACATGGTGTCATACACAATGGTGTTTTACACTCTCACACATAAAACCAGTGTGTGTGCATTTTTGTGGACATTTTTTTTATGTACAAAAACAAAACACCTTGTCTGAGCAGTTTTCTTCAAAGTATTAGCAGGCAGTTGTGTTATGTAGTTATCCTAGGTAAATGGTCGTGTGTCATCATTCCTTCCTTCCTGTATTCGTTTCCTACCTACCTTCCTACCTTCCTTTCCTACCTTCCTGCCTTCTTTCCTACCTTCCTGCATTCCTTTCCTACCTTCTGGCATTCCTTTCCTACCTTCCTGCATTCCTTTCCTACCTTCCTGCATTCCTTTCCTACCTTCTTGCAATCCTTTCCTACCTACCTTCCTGCATTCCTTTCCTACCTTCCTTCCTACATTCTTTCATCTTTCCTTACTTTTTTCCTTCCTTTCATCTCATCCAGGATTTTTTTATATGGTGCACACTGACCACACAGACCCATTCTCTCACATGTGGGTCTACCAGCTTTCTCCTTGATTTGAAGCTGCTAGAATTTATGAGTATATATACATCAAACACTGTACCTCGTAAGACGTATATATACGACCGTGACAGTCAAAGGCTTAATATATGTTAGTGTAAACTTGTTATCTAGCATTTACATGCATTTATAAGTGGGGAAAAAAAGGGCATTCCACTTCACATCGATTTCTGCTTTATGGCAGTAGCCTGGAACCTAACCTGCCATGTAAGTGGAGCCCTACTGTATGTAGCTTATACTTAACCCCTTGACTGTCGCAACCCCCAATCCTGAGGTGTCTCCTGGTGTCGCAAAATTTCAAAAAAAAAAATTATTTTTTCTTATGAAATGATAGAGAATCTTTTCCCGATTGTATTGACACCAAAAAAACGAAATTTGATGGAAAACTGACGGAATTACGCTCTCGCAAAGTTAGCGATCTTGGCAATATTTACAAATCGGCGATTTCGCCCACTTTGAGCCCTATTTTCGGCTAATTGCGTTGTTCCAGTCGACCAAACTCTTAGCTATTTCTTTAGAACTCCGGTTTTTCTATCAATTGAGTACAAGAAACTGCCCATTTACCAATTTCAACTACCCAATAACATGGTCAGAAATTTGCAATTTGGCCAATTTCACGAAAATTAAAAATATGACAATTTCAAAATAAGGTCCAGAATGAACAATGCAGACATTCCTGGCTCTAAAATAACATTTTCTTTGTTCATCAGTCATGTCTCCAGGCCCCTCTGATATTACTCTTGCTTTCTATTTTGAATTTTTATTCAAACAAAAAATAGAAGACTTACTATTATGCAGACTACTGCAATACTGTAATAATTGTATAAATAACATCAACCCATTCATGACTGCATATTAGAATGGCTTTTTGGACATTTATTGGACAATGACATCATTTGTTTACTTTTGAACGTCGGCAAAAATCAAACATTTCCCCTACTTTGAGCTCCATTTCCAGGTTCTTTTTATAGTAAAATCAATCAAAATCATCTCTTTTTCTATAATATGTTTTCCATTCTATCAAATGAAACCAAGAAAACGAGAATACAACCATAAATACTCTACGAAAATAGACCACAAAGCCGGCATTTTAATTAAAAAAAACGGTTGTTTTTTTTTTCTCACTATGCACTGCGTGCTCCAGGATTTTTTTTATGTGGTGCACACTGACCACACAGACCCATTCTCTCACATGTGGGCCTACCAGCTTTCTCCTTCTTGATTTGAAGCCGCTAGAATTTATGAGTATATATACGTCAAATACGGTACCTCGTAAGATGTATATATACGGCCACGACAGTCAAAGGGTTAAAATTGTACCACTTAACCTTTTGAGGGTCCGTCCTGTAGTTCTATGGCTTTGAAGCCTGGGTCCAAGCTGTGTTTCTATGCCATGAGCTCAGCTCACTCAGATAAGCTGTGAGTGGTAAATATGGGCCTAGATATGAGAGAATGATCTATGTGGTAAGTGTGCACCATATAAAACATATCCTGTAGCACGCAGTGCGTAATTAGAAAATAAAAACCGACTTTTTTTTTATTAAAACAGCGACTTTGCAGTGTATTTTCGTGTGGTTTTTATGGTTGTATTCCCAGTTCCTTGATCTCACTTGATAGAATGGAAGATATATTACAGAATAGAGATGATTTTGATTGGTTTTAATACCGAAAATGCCTTGAAATTGAGCTCAAAGTAGCGTAAATGTTCATTTTTTTGCTGATGTTTGAGAGTAAGGAAATGATATCAGGCATCCAATACATATCAACTGGTGGGTCTAACATATGTTCCCGAGTGCGCTGATATTATTTATACAATTATTACAATATTACATAAGAGTATATCTATTTTTTGGTGTGGATAAAAATTCATTATATGAATAAAAAATAAAAATGGAATTCATTTGTAAAACCTGGAAACATAACTAATAAATAAAGGATATGTTATTTTAGTGCCAGGAATGTCTGCATTGTTTATTCTGGTCCCTATTTTTAAATTTCAATATTTTGAACTTTGTGTGAAATTGGCCAAATTACGAATTTCTGATTACTTTATCGAGTAGTTGAAATAGTTGATTGGGCAGTTTCTTGTGTTCAGTAGATAAAATAGAAGTAATGCTAGCGAAATAGCTAAGAATTTTGTCAATTTGAATAATGTAATTTGCCTAAAATTGGAGTCAAAGTGGGCAGACTCGCCGATGCATAAATATTGCTGATGCACCACAGTTCATGATAGCATAAGTTTGTCAATTTTCCATCGAATTTCATAAATTTTTCTTTTATTACCTTCAGAAAAAGATTCTCTACCATTTCATAAGGAAAAAAATAAAAAAAAAAAATTCAAATTCTTGGACCCTATGGACAAGTCTCAGATTGGGAGTCAGAACCCTGCAAGGATTAATACTACGTAAATATGTCTAGTCTTAAGTAGTGTGTAAGCATTAGTATTAGTCTTCCTGAAATGCACAGCATGTTAGTGGCTTTCTTTTGTACTTAACAATATTTTATCGCATGTCAACAACTATATTTTTATTCTGCATAAAGAAATAAAGTTTGTTGTTTGATATACGTATATATAAATACCATACAGTGCATTATATATATTACAGAGCCCCTATCGTGAACGTTCACGCATTGGAATGCTTCACACGAGAAGTGGTGCATCACAGTTTACTCAGCTTTTAAGTTGTATGGTATGTAAATGAAAGTGGTCCAGATACATCACGAGCATTCATTGATGCATCAGAGTTTCTCAAAGTTCTGTCTCTTAAAATATGTTTTATTACTGTTCTTAATAAAATTGTAATTTATGTTGTTATTAACTCACTCTTGGAGTGTGAGCAAGGTAACATTTATGAAGGGATTCAGGGAAACCGGCAGGCCGGACTTGAGTCCTAGAGATGGGAAGTACAGTGCCTGCACTCTGAAGGAGGGGTGTTAATGTTGCAGTTTAAAAACTGTAGTGTAAAGCACCCTTTTGGCAAGACAGTGATGGAGTGAATGATGGTGAAAGTTTTTCTTTTTCTGGCCACCCTGCCTTGGTGGGAATCGGCCAGTGTGTTAATAAAAAAAAAAAATTACCCTTTGACTGTCGACACCCCAAATCCTGAAGCGTCTCTCTGTGTCGCAAAATATTTGAAAAAAAAAAAATGCTTATGAAATGATAGAGAATCTTTTCCCCATGGTAATGACACCAAAAGTACGAAATTTGATGGAAAAATTACGGAATTATGCTCTCACAAAGTTAGTGATCTCGGCGATATATATGCATCGGCGATTTCGCCCACTTTGAACCTTATTTTTGGCCAATTCCATTGGTCCAGTCAACAAAACTTAGTTATTTCTTTAGAACTCCATTTGTTCTATCGATTTGAGTACAAGAAACTGCCCATTTACCAATTCCAACTACCCAATAAAGTGGTCAGAAATTGGCAATTTAGTCAATTTCATGCATATTAACCCTTTCAGGGTTGGTGCCATACTAGTATGGCTTGCACGCCAGGGTTGGTGCCGTATTAGTACTCAAGAGGGTTGGATGAGTTTTAAAAATGCAGTATTAGAATGTGGGGCAGAAGTTTGTGGTTATAGGAGGGTGGGGGCAGGAGGAAAGAGGAGTGATTGGTGGAATGATGAAGTAAAGGGTGTGATAAAAGAGAAAAAGTTAGCTTATGAGAGGTTTTTACAAAGCAGAAGTGTTATAAGAAGAGCAGAGTATATGGAGAGTAAAAGAAAGGTGAAGAGAGTGGTGAGAGAGTGCAAAAGGAGAGCAGATGAAAGAGTGGGAGAGGCACTGTCAAGAAATTTTAATGAAAACAAGAAAAAATTTTGGAGTGAGTTAAATAAGTTTAGAAAGCCTAGGGAACGTATGGATTTGTCAGTTAAAAACAGAGTAGGGGAGTTAATAGATGGGGAGAAGGAGGTATTAGGTAAATGGCGAGAATATTTTGAGGAACTTTTAAATGTTGAAGAAGAAAGGGAGGCGGTAATTTCATGCACTGGCCAGGGAGGTATACCATCTTTTAGGAGTGAAGAAGAGCAGAATGTAAGTGTGGGGGAGGCATGTGAGGCATTATGTAGAATGAAAGGGGATAAAGCAGCTGGGAATGATGGGATCATGACAGAAATGTTAAAAGCAGGGGGGGATATGGTGTTGGAGTGGTTAGTACTTTTACATAAGAACATAAGAAAGTAGGAACACTGCAGGAGGCCTGTTGGCCCATACTAGGCAAGTCCTTTACAATTCATCCCACTAACAAAACATTTGCCCAACCCAATTTTCAATGCCACCCAAGAAATAAGCTCTGATGTGAAAGTCCCACTCAAATCCAACCCCTCCCACTCATGTACTTATCCAACCTAAATTTGAAACTACCCAAAGTCCCAGCCTCAATAACCCAACTAGGTAGACTGTTCCACTCATCTACTACCCTATTTCCAAACCAATACTTTCCTATGTCCTTTCTAAATCTAAACTTATCTAATTTAAATCCATTACTGCGGGTTCTCTCTTGGAGAGACATCCTCAAGACCTTATTAATATCCCCTTTATTAATACCTATCTTCCACTTATACACTTCGATCAGGTCTCCCCTCATTCTTCGTCTAACAAGTGAATGTAACTTAAGAGTCTTCAATCTTTCTTCATAAGGAAGATTTCTAATGCTATGTATTAATTTAGTCATCCTACGCTGAATGTTTTCTAACGAATTTATGTCCATTCTGTAATATGGAGACCAGAACTGAGATGCATAATCTAGGTGAGGCCTTACTAATGATGTATAAAGCTGCAGTATGACCTCTGGACTTCTGTTGCTTACACTTCTTGATATAAATCCCAGTAATCTATTTGCCTTATTACGTACGCTTAGGCATTGCTGTCTTGGTTTAAGGTTGCTGCTCACCATAACCCCCAAGTGTTTGCATTGAAGCATATGTATGAACAGTATTTAGATAAAGGTAGGGAAGTTTTTATTGCATTTATAGATTTAGAAAAGGCATATGATAGAGTGGATAGTCCTGGAAATGGGAAGTGCAATGCCTGCACTCTAAAGGAGGGGTTTTGGGATATTAGCAGTTTGGAGGGATATGTTGTGTATCTGTATACGTTGGTTTAGAAAGACACGTAAGCAAACACTATAACATATTTATTAGAAAACGTTTCGGTCCTGGGACCTTGATCACTTCTAACATGTTAGAAGTGATCAAGGTCCCAGGACCGAAACGTTTTCTAATAAATATGTTAGTGTTTGCTTACGTGTCTTTCTAAACCAACTTGTCGGTATTTATTACCAAGGTTTATACCATCTTTATACGTATATGCTTCTAAACTGTTGTGTTCTGAGCACCTCTGCAAAATCAGTGATTGTGTGAGTGAGGTGAAAGTGTTGAATGATGATGAAAGTATTGTCTTTTTGGGGATTTTCTTTCTTTTTGGGTCACCCTGCCTCGGTGGGAGACGGCCGACTTGTCGGAAAAAAAAAAAAAAAATTCTAGCTCCTTCAAATCTAGCGAGAGAAAGCTGGTAGGCCTACGTATGAAAGAATGGGGCTATGTGGTCAGTGTGCACAGTATTAAAAAATCCTGCAGCACACAGTGCATAATGAGAAAAAAAAAAACTCATACCGTATTTTTGGTTTAAAACAACAACTTTGCTGTGTATTTTTATTTGGTATTTATGGTTGTATTCTAGTTTTCCTGGTCTCATTTTATAGAATGGAAGACATATTACAGAAAATGAGATGATTTTGATTGGTTTCACAATGAAAAGTACCTTGATATTGTGCTCAAAGTAGCAGAAATGTTCGATTTTTGCCAAAGTTCAAAAGTAAACAGATCATGCCATGCGTCCAATACACATCAACTGGTGAGTCTAATATTCTTTCATAAGTGCGCTGATATTATTTATACCATTTCTACACTAATGCAGTAGTCTGCATAACAGTAAATCTTCTATTTTTTTTTTTTTTTTTTTTTTGAGAATAAAAGTTCAAAGCGGAAAGCAAAAGAAATGTAAGAGGGGCCTGGGGATGTGATTAAAGAACTGAGAAAATGTTATTTTAGTGCCAGGAATGTCTGTTCTTTATTCTGGACCCTATTTGGAAATTGGCATCTTTACAAATTCAAGTTCAAGTTCATTTATTTCTTTGGAAGTAGTACATTAATAGATTTTTACAATGATGAGTTGCAGTACAAAGAGCCTCTATTATGTCTTGGCATTATGGGCTGACTTAATTTAATTAAGGCTTACTACGTACTTATCTCTACATACGTGGTGAAGGGCAATACTGGTTTTGGTAGGTATGTATATTAATATGTGGTACAGGTCCGCCATCACAAATCTAGCAATCAGTTATTCAGTTCCTTCAGTTATTCGGCACTAATTTTGGCTAGCATAATTTCAAATTTCCAGGGTCGCCACACCAACCTGCTGGTACTGTTTGGTGGCGCTACTTGCTGCATAAGTCATTCCAATTTCTTTTTCTCCATTTATTGTTTTAACCTGCTTACTTTTAGCCTTAGCCATGGTTCCAATGAACAAAAGAAATGCTTCTCATTATGTAAAGCACCTACACAGTACATTATCCATTAAAGTTAAGGTGGCTTTGATGCCACTGTTGGTTGCCATGAACTCAATCTCATGAAGCAGAATATGCTTTATTATTATGCTAATATCAACACTACAGCTTATTTGCCTATCACAATTGATCTAATATGACATAATAAACAATATAAATAACATAAAACATGTTAAATACTCCAGAATAAATAAAATTTGGCATAACACCGAGCAGTTCAACGGAGGTATGAAGAGGATATGGTATACAAGCACCATTCTCCTATCCCTGTCTTGGGGGCTTATATTAGAGAAAACGGAGTGTAGCAGAGGGCTAACTGTGATATACACTCGTACTGCACCATAAACCTGAAACAAAAAAGTTATTTTCTCTCTATAGATTATCACACAGCAGCATATGTGTAGAGAACCTAGGAAAACCCAAAAAAAAGTCAACGTAGCTTATTTTTAGTACCTGGCTTGGGTTAGCCATGTATGATTTTTGGTAAATATTCGATTCCCAGCCATGGCAGAAACATTAGACGTGTTTCTTTACACCTGTTGTCTATGTTTACCCATCAGTAAATGGGTACCTGGGTGTTAGCTGACTAGTGTGGGTGTTGTCCTGGGACACTGACCTAATTTTCTTGAAATACTCGGCATAACAAGTGGCTTTTTATACAGTAGTATGTCACTGATGTCAGCTAGGACTGTATACCTTGTACATGCACGTGTAGTAAATAAAGATATTATTATTATTATTATTATTATTTTCTCAGTTGTTTGTTGGGTTATCTTATTCAAACTTGGGCAATGTATGATGGAAAGATACTTCTTCACATACACCAAAAATGAAAGAAATCAGACCATAAATAGCGGAGTTCACTTCTCAGCCATTAGCGGCTGCTTAGTGGTATATTTTTGTATGGTTGTTATGGTTATATTCTCATTTTTTCAGTCTCATTTGATAGAATGAAAGATATATTACAGAAATAGATATGATTTTGATTGCTTTCATGACGAGAAGTACCTTGAAATTGCAGCAGTCTGCATAAAAGTAAATCTTTCAATTTTTTTTTTTTTTTTTTTTTTTTTTTTGTGAATAAAAATTCCAAATGAAAAGCAAGAGTAATATAAGAGGGGCCTGTAGCTATGACTAATGAACAGAGAAAATGTTATTTTAGTGCCAGGAATGTCTGCATTGTTTATTCTGGATCCTATTTTGAAATTGGCATCTGTTGAAATTTGTGTGAAATCAGCCAATTTCTGACCACTTTATTGGGTAGTTGAAATAAGTGAATGGGCGGTTTCTTGTACTCAGTCGACAGACTAGATGTAAATAAGTTTATTCAGGTATACACTAATACAGTTGCGTAGATTATCATACATAGCAGTGTATGTATAGAGAACCTAGGATAACCCAGAAAAGTCAGACAAAGTGACTTATTTCCAGTACCTGGCTTGGGCTTGCCATATATGATTTTTGGTAAAAAAATTTTTCTTGGTTGTTTGTTGGGCTATCTCGCTGAAACTTGGGCAATGTATGATGGAAAGATGCTTCTTCACGTACAACAAAAATAAAAAAGACAGACGATAAATAAGGGAGTTCACTTCTCAGCCATTAGCCGCCTCTTTGCAGTATATTTTCGTATGGTTTTTATGGTTGTATTCTCATTTTTTTGGACTCATTTGATAGAATGGAAGATATGTTACAGAAATAGACATGATTGTGATTGCTTTCATGACAAAAAGTACCTTGAAATTGAGCTCAAAGTAGCGGAAATGTTCGAATTTTGCCGATGTTCAATGAACTGTGTAAGTCATGTTGGTTAATTTTATTAAGTGTATTCTAACCTAACCACTCTGTAATTCGGCAAACTTAGTAATCCGGCACACCTCAGGTCCCAGTGATGCCGAATTTGTGATGGAGGACCTGTAATTTGTCAATATATGAGCTTAGTTGCCTAGTCATGAAGTTTTAAGATTTAGGTAATTGGTAGATTTGTTAGTAATGTTAAATATTGAGTATTTAGTCTAGGGTGATTAAGTGGCTTTTGAGAAGTCTTAAATTGATTTTCAGACTGGGTTACTTTGGTATTTTCTGGTAATGAATTCCAAATTTTGGGGCCCTTTATGTGCATAGAGTTTTTACACAGTGTCATATGGACACTGGGTACATCAAAAAGAGATCTGTGTCTTGTGTTATGGTCGTGTGTCCTGTTAAGATTGGCGAGGAAAAGTTTGAGTGGAGGGTTTATGTTTGCGTGTATTGTTCTATGTATGTAGTAGGCACATGAATAAGTATGTATGTTCTTATTGGTGAGCAGATTTAGACTTTTGAATATTGGTTGAGTATGCTGTAGGGAGTGGGAATTTGTTATCATTCTGACTGCTGCCTTTTGCTGGGTTATGAGTGGTCTTAGGTGATTTATTGTTGTTGATCCCCATGCACAAATTCCATATGTGAGATAAGGGTAGATGAGTGAATAATACAGTGCAAGGAGAGCTGATTGTGGAGCATAGTATCGTATCTTTGATAGTATGCCTACAGTCTTGAGTGTAAAACGAAAGCCTGTAATTGTTTTACATGATGGTAGGATTGCTGGTGTCCTTTTTTTCTGTCTCAGAGATTTTCTTGGTTATTTGTTGTATATGTGTCTGGAAATTGAGGAAACTGTCATGGTGGATTCCTAGGAATTTTCCCTCTGTGAGTCTTGTGACAGGTGATCCATTTAGCATTATGTTAAGTGGAACATTTGCAGCTTTGTTTCCAAACTGAATGAAGTAGGTTTTGTCAGTATTCAGTGTAAGTTTATTAGTCATCATCCACGCAGATATTTTCTGCAATTCGGCATTGACTGTGTAGGCGAGTATGACTGGGTTTAGGTGAGAGAAGACGTATGTAGTGTCATCTGCAAATAATATGGGTTTGAGAAGCTGTGATGCATTCGGTAGGTCACTGATGTAGATGAGAAAGAGGAGTGGTCCAAGGACACTTCCCTGTGGGACTCCTACTGTGATTGGTTGTGTGGAAGAGTTTACACCATTTGTGTACACATATTGGCTTCTGTTGCTAAGGTATGACTTTAGGTAGTTGAGGGAGTGACCTCTTATACCATAGTGTGTTAATTTAGTGTACAGCAGTTCATGGTAGACTGTATCAAAAGCTTTACATAAATCAAGGAAAATTCCCAGCAGGACTTTTCTTTTCAAGAGCAGTATATATTAGTTCTAGCATGTGTGTGATAGCATCATTTGTGCTTTTATTATTCCTGAATCCAAACTGACAGGGTTTAGTATGTTATGCGAGACAAGGTAGGAATAGATCCGTCTATGAATTAATTTTTCGAAGATTTTAGAGAGGAGTGGTAAGTTAGATATTGGTCTATAGTTATTCAAGTCTGCTTGGTCACCTCCTTTGTGTATCGGAGTGACCCTCGCTATTTTGAGAATTGTTGGGAAGGTGGATTATTCAATGGATTTGTTAAAAGAGTTTTACAATAATTGGTGACAATACTTGAGAAGCTTTTTTGTACATAAAAGTTGGCAAGTTGTATGTCTCCTACCTTGTTTTTAAGGGTTCGATGATGAGCGAGACTTCTGTTGGGTTGGTTGGAGCTAGGAATAGTGTGTTCGGGTAGGTGCTTGTGAGTTAGTCAGATGGACGGGCGTTTGAGTTTGGGATTTTGCTTGCCAGGATCTTTCCTATGGTGGAGAAGAAAGCATCGAGTCTGTTTGCCGTTTCAGTTGGTGGGAGTAGGGGTTTGTCTGATGTTGTTAATTTGATTGTTTTGTTCTTGGATATCTTTTTACTTCCAAGAATTTCGGATAGAGTTTTCCAGGTCTTTTTCATATCGCCTTTGATGGTTTGTAGTCTGTTTTCATAATACAATTTTTTAGACCTTCTTATGAGGCTGGTATGAGCTGACGAGTAGTGTTTTGACTGGTCTCTAGTTATTTGTCCCATTCTGCACTGTTTTTCATAGTGGTGCTTTGTGTTAATGGATTTAACCCTTTCAGGGTTGGTGCCGTACTAGTACGCATAAATTCTAGCACCTTCAAATCTAGCGAGAAAGCTGGTAGGCCTACATATGAAAGAATGGGTTTATGTGGTCAGTGTGCACTGTATGAAAAAAAATCCTGCAGCACACAGTGCATAATGAGAAAAAAAAACTCTGACTGTGTTTTTGGTTTAAAACAGCTACTTTGCAGTGTATTTTCGTATGCTATTTATGATTGTATTCTAGTTTTCCTGGTCTCATTTTATAGAATGGAAGGCATATTTTGGAAATTGAGATAATTTTGATTGGTTTCACAAAGAAAAGTATCTTGAAATTGAGCTCAAAGTAGCAGAAACAAATCATGCCACGCGTCCAATTCACGTCAACTGGTGAATCTAATATTCTTTGACAAGTGCCCTGATATTATTTATACCATTTCTATGCCATTTATACACGAATGCAGTAGTCTGCATAACATAAATATTCTATTTTTTGTGAGAATAAAAATTCAAAGTGGAAAGCAAAAGAAATGTAACAGAGGCCTGGGGACATGAGTAATGAACAGAGGAAATGTTATTTTAGTGCCAGGAATGTCTGTCTTATTTATTCTGGACCCTATTTGGAAATTGGCATCTTTTGAAATTTGTGTGAAATGGCAAAATTGCCAATTTCTGACCACGTTATTGGATAGTAGAAATCGGTAAATGGGTGGTTTCTTGTACTCATTCGACAGAAAAAAAATGGAGTTCTAGCAAAATTGGTATGATTTTTGTCTACTGGTAAATTGGAATTGACCGAAAATAGGGCTCAAAGTGGGCAAAATTGCCAATGCATAAACATCGTCGAGACCGCTAACTTTGTGAGAGCATAACTCTGTACATTTTCCATCAAATTTCATACTTTTGGCGTCATTATGATCTGGAAAAGATTATCATTTCATGAGAATTTTTTTTATTTAGTTATTTTTTTTTTCTCTCTCCAGACCCTGAGGACAAGTTTAGGAGAGGCCCTGCCGACCCTGAAAGGGTTAAGGATGGTGGGTGTTAGCCAGGGACTGTTAAGTTTCTTAGCTGTGATCTGTTTAGTTTTTCTAGGGCAGTGTTTGTTAGAGGTAATGGGCTTTTCCAAGAAAATTATTTATACATGTTTCAAGCTCATTTTGCCAATCGATGTTATTCATAGCTGCTATAAGGTTATTTATAGCTGTCTCTTTATGTAGTCTGAAGGTAACTTTAGTAATGTCTTGGGGCAATTGACCTAGATTGGTTATGAGAAAGGTTGGGTAGTGGTGTTTTTTGTTGTCTGTGATCATGCCTGATTTTAAAGGTGTTATATGGTGTTAGTCCAGATGTGGTCTATTAACACTTTCAGGGTTTCGGCCGTACTAGTACGGCTTATGCACCAGGGTCCTTGACGTACTAGTACGCATAAATTCTAGCGCCTTCAAATCTAACGGGAAAAGGCTGGTAGGCCTAGGTGTGAGAGAATGGGTGTGTGGGGTCGGTGTGTACGGTAGAAAAAAAATCTGGGACCCAGTAGCGCATTGTGGGAATGCTATTTTAGTAGACGTTGTTCGCCATGCCTCGCAGTAAGAAGCTCCTCACTCCTCTGCGAATTGGGACACTTTTGTTCCCCATTGACAGTTCTAATACAGATGGAAGTGCCAGTGAAGATGAGTTTCAAGGTTTTGGTGAGGTTTTGACCGAAACTAATGACCATAATAACGGTAATAGTGAGGAAAACCCAGACGACCCTCAGCCTTCCACCTCTGGTGCTGGGCCGTCTTGTTCACGTTCAGTTGTACCAGAATCAAAGAGGAAACTCCTATTTTCCCAAATCCCAGACTCAGATGTGAGCATTTGTGATGATAGTGATAGTGATTATGAACTACAAGCTCTTGAAAACAGTTCCAGTAGTGATAGTGAAGTGGAATATTCCCCAGTGAAGCATCAGTATATACGATGATATATGCACTCTGGTAGTGTGCCATATGCTATTCCAAGGGGAAGGAGTACATCCCGGGGCTGTACAACAGGAACAGACAGTGAAAATGATGATGATAGTGTTGCAACTGGGATGGAAAATGTGCATGGTGGTGGTAGTGGTGGTGCCGGCGGTGAGGCACCAGCAGTGGGCCATGGTGCCACCCACGCTGCCACCCACGCCGCTGCCTCAGCTGATCTACAACAAAGGCCACCATCACCCATCCACCACACCAGCCTCCACAACCACCTGTCATTGTCCAGTACCCACCAGCAGACCGCACCTGGGATTGGCAGGAAGCTGTCAATTTTGTACCAAATCCCCACCAGTTTGATGAAAGCCAAAGTGGAATACGGCCATGTTGTACACTGGGGAACAATGCCACTGAACTGGAATGTTTCGAGTTATTCTTTGACAAACCCCTGATGGAAATTATTGTCAGGGAAAGCAACAGATACTACGAGTACACCATGGCAAACACAATACTTTCACCAAGCTCACGGCTACACAGGTGGAAGGAGACAACTGTGGCTGAGATGTATCTTTTCTTTGCCACAATAATGCTTATGCCACATGTGTATGAGCACAGTGTGAAATCATACTGGTCAACAGACCGCCTGATTGCAACCCCAGGTTTCAGTGATATAATGGGAGTGAATCGATTTGTGCTACTATTACATATGCTTCATTTCTCAGACAAAACCAGAAACGACAGGTTATACAGTGGAACCTCAAAAATCGAACGTTTCAAATATCAAACGTTTTGAAAATAAGACCATTTTTTCGGACAAACTGTGTCCCAATTATCGAACGCGCCCCTAATTTCGGACCGCCAGGTACAGGACCTGTCTGCCGGTCCGCTCTGTCTGCGTCTCCGCACAGGCGCTGTGAGCAGTCTAGCTTTGTTTATGCTTGAGTGAACACTAACCTGTGCTCTCTTTCACACATTTTACGATTATTTCGTTGTGTTTAGTGCTTGTGGGACTGTGAAATAAGCTGCCATGGGTCCAAAGAAACTTGCTAGTAGTACCCCTGTGGTAAAGAAAGTGAGAAACACCATAGATGTGAAGAAGGAAATAATACAGAAGTACGAGAGTGGTGTGAGACTTGTTGAGCTTGCCAGGATGTATTGGAAAAACAAGTCGACTATCGGTTCTATCCTGGCAAAGAAAGAACAAATCAAGGAAGCTGATGTTGCAAAAGGTGTTAATATGCTAACCAAAAAAGGACCACAAATAGTTGAAGAGGTTGAGAAGTTGTTGCTGGTGTGGATCAAGGATAAAGAGATTGCAGGTGATAGTGTTTCAGAGACGATTATTTGTGAAAAGGCAAAGAAGTTGCATGCCGATCTGGTACAGAAAACTCCTGGAACCAGTGCTGATAGTGAATTTAAGGCCAGCAGAAGCTGGTTTGACAGATTTAAGAAGCGTAGTGGCATACACAATGTTGTAAGACATGGTGAGGCAGCCAGTTCAGACAAACGGGCAGCTGAGAAGTTTGTACAGGAGTTTAAGGGGTACATAGACAGTGAAGAATTGAAACCTGAACAAGTGTTTAATTGTGACGAAACAGGCTTGTTTTGGAAGAAAATGCCATAAAGGACCTTCATCACACAGGAGGAAAAGGCACTGCCAGGACACAAGCCTATGAAAGACAGGCTTACTCTTTTGTTCTGTGCTAATGCTAGTGGTGATTTTAAAGTGAAGCCTTTACTTGTGTATCATTCAGAAAATCCCAGAGTGTTTAAGAAAAACAATGTCTTTAAGAACAAGTTATGTGTCTTGTGGAAAGCTAATCATAAGGCATGAGTCACAAGACAAATTTTCAAAGAGTGGGTCCATGAAGTGTTTGGCCCCAGTGTGAAAAAATGCCTCCAGGAAAAGAAATTGCCACTCAAGTGCCTCCTGTTAATGGACGATGCTCCTGCTCATCCTCCAAACTTATTAGACCTCTTGTCTAAGGACTTCAGTTTTATAAAAGTGAAGTTCTTGCCTCCTAACACCACTCCTTTCCTCCAGTCCATGGACCAGCAGGTCATTTCTAACTTCAAAAAACTCTACACAAAAGCAGTGTTTGAAAAGTGCTTTGAAGTGACCACAGACACTTAAGTTGACCCTAAGAGAGTTCTGGAGGAATCACTTCAACATCTACAGCTCCATAAGCCTTATAGGTAAGGCTTGGAAGGGAGTGACTTCCAAGACTTTGAACTCTGCTTGGAGACAATTGTGGCCAGATTGTGTCCAAAAGAGGGATTTTGAAGGGTTTGAGGCTGACCGTGACCCAGCTTATCCTCTGCCTGTTGTGGACTCTATTGTGGCATTGGGGAACACCCTGGGGTTGGAGGTGAGTGGTGAGGATGTGGAAGAGTTGGTGGAGGACCACAGGGAAGAGCTAACCACTGAAGAGCTGCAAGAGCTTCATCTGGAGCAGTATCAGACCACAACTGAGGAACTTGCTTCAGAGGAGGAGGAAGAGGGATTGGATGAGGTGCCTTCTTCAAAGATTAAGGAGATTTGTGCCAAGTGGAATGATGTCCAAATGTTTGTGCAGAAGTACCACCCTGAGCAAGCTGAAACAAGCCATCTTTGCAACAAGTTCAGTGACAGAACCATGTCCCATTTTAGGGAAATGTTAAAGAGGCACCAGAAACAGGGGACTGTGGACAGTTATTTTGTGAGACAGGGGTCCAGTGACTCAAGCTAGTCCTAGTGGCATTAAAAGACAGAGAAGGGAAGTAACCCCAGAGAGGGCTTTACCTGAAGTCCTCATGGAGGGGGATTCTCCTTCCAAACACTAACCCCAACTCCCTCTCTCTCCTCCTCCCTGTCTTCCAGATGCCATCACCGATCTTTAATAAAGGTAAGTAAAAATGTTATTTTATATGTATTACTATACATAATTAAAAACTATAGTATTTGTTGCATGTAAAACTGCATTTAATCTCTATAAAATGTATTTTTTGTATGAATATTTTTGGGTTTCCGGAACGGATTAATTGTATTTCCATTATTTCTTATGGGAAATATTGCTTCAAATTTCAGACTTTTTGAATTTAGAACTAGCTCCTGGAACGGATTAAGTTCGATTTTTGAGGTTCCACTGTGTAAGATTAGGAATGTGTTTGTGTATCTGAAAGAGAAATTCAGTATGTATTTTTGTCCCTTCAGGAAGCTTGTAATTGACGAGTCTTTGATTCTGTTCAAAGGAAGACTCTCTTTCAAGCAGTACATACCAAGCAAGAGGAAACGCTTTGGTATAAAGTTGTTTGTGCTTTGTAATTGTTACAGTGGTCTGGTATTGGATATTATTGTGTACACTGGAAATTATACATTGCAAAATATCAGGAAGTTATTGGGCATCTCTGGTGATGTGGTTAGAACAATGTTAGAACCATACCTTGGTAAGGAGCATATATTATATACTGATAACTGGTACAGAAGCCCCTCACTCAGTGATTTTTTGTGAGTGAACATGACAGATGTGTGGCACAGGTTTGACGCTGGCACTTGTAGAGGTGAGGTGCAGGTGTTTGCTGCCAATGACATCATGGCATTTCAGTGGCATGACAAACGAGATGTCACACTGTTGTCATCAGTTCACCCTAACAAAATGACAAACACTGGCAGGCACCATAGAGAGAGCAATGAACCCATTCTAAAACCTACATACAGCTGTGATTGATTACACCTTCAATATGTACTCAGTGGACAAATGTGACTTACAGATTGGGTTTGCTGATTGTGTTCGCAAGAGTTGTAAGTGGTACATAAAACTCTTTTTCCATCTTCTGGACATTTCCATGCTCAATGCTTATAATATGTATAAGATGAGGACCAGAAACAAACCATCATATGGCGAATTCTGTTTGTCTGTCATCAGACAAATAGCATTCAAGTACCAAGGAACAACACTTGCAATGGACCGCCCACTAAATTATCAACAACTACCTTCTCGTCTGAAGCATGGTGATCACTTCCTAGTAAAACTGCCTGCTACTGCTTTCAGGAAAAAGGCTCAGAAGAGGTGTTATGTCTGTGCACATACAAAAAAAGCGCCCACAACAACGCAGAGACACTCGTTTTATGTGTGAGGAGTGTAAAACACCA
>NC_091379.1:17364391-17451891 GCF_038502225.1 Cherax quadricarinatus
TGTTTGGGAGAGGGGTGGGATTAAATTATGGGGAATTAAATGCAAAATGGGAAGTGACACAGTTACTTTTTGCTGATGATACTGTGCTTATGGGAGATTCTAAAGAAAAACTGCAAAGGTTAGTGGACAATTTTGGGAGTGTGTGTAAAGGTAGAAAGTGAACATAGAAAAGAGTAAGGTATGAGGGTATCAAATGATTTAGATAAAGAAAAATTGGATATCAAATTAGGGGGGAGGAGTATGGAAGAAGTGAATGTTTTCAGACATTTGGGGGTTGACGTGTCAGCGGATAGATTTATGAAGGATGAGGTTAATCATAGAATTGATGAAGGAACAAAGGTGAGTGGTGCATTGAGGTATATATGGAGGCAAAAAATGTCATCTATGGAGGCAAAGAAGGGAATGTATGAAAGCATAGTAGTATCAACACTCTTATATGAGTGTGAAGCTTGGGTTGTAAATGCTGCAGTGAGGAGGCAGTTGGAGGCACTGGAGACGTCCTGTCTAAGGGCAATGTGTGGTGTAAATATTATGCAGAAAATTCGAAGTGTGGAATTTAGGAGGAGGTGTGGAGTTAATAAAAGTATTAGTCAGAGGGCTGAAGAGGGTTTGTTGAGGTGGTTCGGTCATTTAGAGAGAATGGATCAACGTAGAATGACAAGGAGAGCATGTAAATCCGTAGGGAAAGGAAAGTGGGGTAGGGGTTGTCATCGAAAAGGCTGGAGGGAGGGGGTAAAGGTGGTGTTGTGGACGAGGGGTTTGGAATTCCAGCAAGCGTGTGTGAGCGTGTTAGATAGGAGTGAATGGAGACGAATGGTATTTGGTACCTGACGAGATGTTGGAGTGTGAGCAGGGTAATATTTAGTGAAGGGATTCAGGGAAACCAGTTATTTTATATAACCGGACTTGAGTCCTGGAAATGGGAAGTACAATGCCTGCACTCTAAAGGAGGGGTTTGGGATATTGGCAGTTTGGAGGGATATACAGTGGACCCCCGCATAACGATATTATTTCAATCCAGAAGTCTGTTTGGGTGCCGTTATAGACTGAATTTGTTCCCATAAGAGATATTGTGAAGAAGATTAGTCCATTTCAGACGCCCAAAAATACACCTACAAAAGCACTTACAAAAATACACTTACATAATTGGTCGCGTTGGGAGCTGATCGTTATGCGGGGGTCCACTGTATTGTGTATTTTTGTACGTATATACGTATATTAAGAGTAAGACGGAGAACAGGATAGCAGATGAACAAGGAGGCTTTAGGAAAGGTAGGGGGTTTGTGGACCAGGTGTTTACAGTGAAACATATAAGTGAACAGTATTTAGATAAGGCTAAAGAGGTCTTTGTGGCATTTATGGATTTGGAAAAGGCGTATGACAGGGTGGATAGGGGGGCAATGTGGCAGATGTTGCAGGTGTATGGTATAGGAGGTAGGTTACCGAAAGCAGTGAAGAGTTTTTACGAGGATAGTGAGGCTCAAGTTCGAGTATGTAGGAAACAGGGAAATTATTTCCCAGTAAAAGTAGGCCTTAGACAAGGATGTGTGATGTCACCGTGGTTGTTTAATATATTTATAGATGGGGTTGTAAGAGAAGTAAATGCGAGGGTCTTGGCAAGAGGCATGGAGTTAAAAGATAAAGAATCACACAAAGTGGGAGTTGTCACAGTTGCTCTTTGCTGATGACACTGTGCTCTTGGGAGATTCTGAAGAGAAGTTGCAGAGATTGGTGGATGAATTTGGTAGGGTGTGCAAAAGAAGAAAATTGTAAGTGAATACAGGAAAGAGTAAGGTTATGAGGATAAAAAGATTAGGTGATGAAAGATTGGATATCAGATTGGAGGGAGAGAGTATGGAGGAGGTGAATGTATTCAGATATTTGGGAGTGGACGAGTCAGCAAGATGAGGTGTATCATAGAAATGATGTAGGGAAAATGTTGAGTGTTGCACTTAGGAGTCTGTGGAGACAGAGAACTTTGTCTGTGGAAGAAAAGAGGGAAATGTATGACAGTATAATTATACCAACACTCTTATATGGGTGTGAAGCATGGGTGATGAATGTTGCAGCGAGGAGAAGGCTGGAGGCAGTGGAGATGTCATGTCTGAGGGCAATGTGTGGTGTGAATATAATGCAGAGAATTCGTAGTTTGGAAGTTAGGAGGAGGTGCGGGATTACCAAAACTGTTGTCCAGAGGGCTGAGGAAGGGTTGTTGAGGTGGTTCGGACATGTAGAGAGAATGAAGCGAAACAGAATGACTTCAAGAGTGTATCAGTCTGTAGTGGAAGGAAGGCGGGGTAGGGGTCGGCCTAAGAAAGGTTGGAGGGAGGGGGTAAAGGAGGTTTTGTGTGCGAGGGGCTTGGACTTCCAGCAGGCATGCGTGAGCGTGTTTGATAGGAGTGAATGGAGACAAATGGTTTTTAATACTTGACGTGCTGTTGGAGTGTGAGCAAAGTAACATTTATGAAGGGGTTTAGGGAAACCGGCAGGCCGGACTTGAGTCCTGGAGATGGGAAGTGCAGTGCCTGCACTCTGAAGGAGGGGTGTTAATGTTGCAGTTTAAAAACTGTAGTGTAAAGCACCCTTTTGGCAAGACAGTAATGGAGGGAATGATGGTGAAAATTTTTCTTTTTTGGGCCACCCTGCTTTGGTGGGAATTGGCCAGTGTGATAATAAAAAAAAAATAATAAAAAAAAACTTCTAAGCTGTTGTATTCTGGGCACCTCTGCAAAAAACAGTGATTATGTGTGAGTGAGGTGAAAGTGTTGAATGATGATTAAAGTATTTTCTTTTTGGGGATTTTCTTTCTTTTTGGGTCACCCTCCCTCGGTGGGAGATGGCCGACTTGTTGAAAAAAAAAAAACTTTATAGCAATGAATATCATTGCCTGCATAACTCTAATGCCTTGTTCAATGTTTGGATCCGCGTTTATTATTAAAGTGAAGTCGCAAGCATCTACAGTGGACCCTCGGGTAATGGCGTCATCGGTTAACGCCAGAATCGGATAGCATCACGTTTTTGCATCAAAATATTGGCTTGGCTAACGCCCAAGAACCCAGTTAAGGACATTCGTCGCAAACGTGTCCGTGTGGCCTGAGCCGCCCAGCCTTTCCATGACTCCGTGTACAGCTAGTGTCCCATTGTTTACAAGCCAGGGAGGGCGATTCCACGCATACATGTGATATATTTTGTATTATTCCATTGTTTTTAGTGCTTGTAACTGCTAAATAAGCAACCATGGGCCCAAAGAAAGCCCTGTGGTACAGAGGGTAAGAAATATTATTGAAGTGGAGAAAGAGATCATCGCAAAATACGAAAGTGGAGTGCGTGTCTCCAAGTTGGCCAGGTTGTATAACAAACCCCATTCAACCATCACTACTATCTTGGCCAACAAAAAGGCAATCAAGGAAGCTGTTGTTCTGAAAGGTGCAAGTATGCTTACAAAACAGAGATCGCAAATACTTGAAGATGTGGAGAGTGTTGTTGGTGTGAATCAACGAGAAACAATTATCAGGAGATAGTGTTTCTCAGTCAATAATATGTGAAAAGGAAAGGCAGTTGCATGATGATCTCATTAAGAATATGCCTCCAAATAGTGCTCATACTGATGAATTTAAGGCCAGCAAAGGCTGTTTTGAGAGATTTAAGAATCGTAGTGGCATACAGCGTGATAAGGCATGGTGAAGCTGCCAGTTATGACAAAAAAAAGCGGTTGAAAAATATGTGCAGGACTTTAAGGGGTACAAAGAGGCTGAAAACTTAAAACCCCAACAAGTGTTCAACTGTTACGAAACAGGCCTGTTTTGGAAGAAAATGCCAAACAGGACCTACATTACTCAGGAGGAAAAGGCACTCCCAGGACACAAGCCTATGAAAGATAGGCTAACTCTCATGTTTTGTAGTAATGCTAGTGGGATTGCAAAGTGAAGCCTTTACTCGTGTATCACTCTGGAACTCCCAGTGCTTTCAAGAAAAACAATGCCGTCAAGACTAAATTGTGTGTGATGTGGAGAGCAAACAGTAAGGCATGGGTCACTAGGGGCATTTTCCTCGATTGGTTCTATGACGTGTTTGGCCCCAGTGTGAAAAAATACTTCCTGGAAAATAAATTGCCACTCAAGTGCCTCCTGTTAATGGACAATGCTCCTGCTCATCCTCAAGACTTGGAAGAGCAAATTGCAGGGGAGTTTAGTTTTATTAAAGTCAACTTTTTGCCTCCTAACACCACTCCTCTCCTCCAGCCCATGGACCAGCAGGTCATTTCAAACTTCAAAAAACTGTACACCAAAGCAGTGTTTCAAAAGTGCTTTGAAGTGACCTCAGACACTGAATTGACCCTAAGAGAGTTCTGGAAAGATGACTTCAGTATCCTCAGTTGCATAAACCTTGTAGGTAAGGCTTGGGAGAGAGTGACTTCCAGGATTTTGAACTCTGCTTGGAAAAAACTATGACCAGCATGTGTACAACAGAGGGATTTTGAAGGGTTTGGGGCTAACCCTGAGGAGCCTATGCCAGTTGTGGAATCTACTGTGGCATTGGGGAAGTCCATGGGGTTGGAGGTTAGTGGCGAGGATGTGGAAGAGTTAGTGGAGGACGACGATGAAGAGCTAACCACAACAGAGCTGCAAGAGCTTCAGGTGCAACATCAACAGACCACAGCTCAGGAATTTCCTTCAGAGGAGGAAGAAGAGAGATGGAGGAAGTTGCCTTTGTCAAAGATTAAGGACATTTGTACAATGTGGACAAAGGTGCAAGCATTTATGGATGAACATTACCCTGACACAGTTGTTGCAGGCCGTACTGGCAACATGTACAATGATGCTATTGTGTCCCATTTTAGGGAAATCTTGAAGAGACACCATAAACTGAGCTCTCTGGACAGATTTTTGGTGCAACAGGGGTCCAGTGACTCTCAAGCTGGTCCTAGCGGCATTAAAAAACAAAGAAGGGAGGTAACCCCAGAAAAGGACTTGTTACCTTAAGTCTTTATGGAAGGGGATTCCCCTTCCAAACAATTGTAAACTCCTCCATCCTCTGCCCTCCTCCCATCTCATCACTCATCAGTAAGTCCTCAATAAAGGTAAGTGTCATTTCAGTATTGTTTATTGTGCATGTCTCATTGTTTTCTGTGTAGGGAAATATATACTTCATGTAAAAAAAATTATTTTGTTTAATACTTTCGGGTGTCTGGAATGGATTAATTGGATTTCCATTATTTCTTATGGGGAAAATTAATTCGGCTAACGCCAAAATCGGTTAAAGGCAAGCTCTCTGGAACGGATTAATTCCATTACCCAAGGGTCCACTGTACTATCACAATTAACACTGATAGTTCATCCAATTCTTCATGGGGAAGTGGAACAGAATTCTTCCTTTACAAGCCATGTGTGTCATAAGAGGTGACTAAAATGTAGGAGCAAGGGGCTAGTAACCCATTCTCCTGCATAAATTACTAAATTAAAAAAAAAAAAAAAACGTTAATTTTTCTTTTTAGGTCACCCTGCCTCGGTGGGATACGACTGGTTAAAAAAAAAAAGTTCATTCAATGTGAATTCTTTCGTGGGCAATACAAATGTACTTTTATTAAACAGTAAAACCAATATACTTAAAAATATTTTTAAAACACGAAAAAACCATCACAAATCAATATCTTATCTCATAGCTATAGCCATATCCACAGTAAACATAAAAAACAGTAAGAAGAAAAAGAGAGGCCAGTCAGGGCCAGTTTATGTACTGTACAAGAGTATGAGTGAGTGTCCTGCAAATGTTAATTACAGCTTAACTGAATAACATTCAAAGACAAATATACTGCCAAGCACAAGAAAACTGAAGAACCATTTAATACACAAAGACAAACAATGGGAATCAAGGGCCATAATGGAAATAAAGGACCCTAGTGGAAATCAAGGACTTTGAGAGAATATTAGACTTTCTTTTGCAACTCACCAGCTACTTTGAGCTCAATTTCAAGGCACTTTTCATTGTAAAACCAGTCAAAATCATCTCAATTTCTGTAATATATCTTCCATTCTATAAAATGAGACCAAGAAAACTAGAATACAACAATAAATACCATACGAAAATACACTGCAAAGTCGCTGATTTATTCAAAAAAAATGGTCAAAGTTTTTTTTTTCTCATTATGCACTGTGTGCTGCAGGATTTTTTTTAGACTGTGCACACTGACCACATAGACCCATTCTTTCATATGAAGGCCTACCAGCTTTCTCCCACTAGATTTGAGGCCGCTAGAATTTATGAGTACTAGTACGTCAAAAACCCCTACGCGTAAGACGTACTAGTACGACGAAAACCCTCAAAGGGTTAACTGAATAACATTCAAAGACAAATATACTGCCAAGCACAAGAAAACTGAAGAACCATTTAATACACAAAGACAAACAATGGGAATCAAGGGCCATAATGGAAATAAAGGACCCTAGTGGAAATCAAGGACTTTTCTTTCTTTCAACTCACCAGTAACATATACAGAAGGGGTTACTAGCCCCTTGCTCCTGGCATTTTAGTCACCTCTTATGACATGCATGCCTTACGGACGAAGAATTCTGTTCCACTTCCCCCATGGATTAAAATCAAGGACTATCCTAGGTAATTTACATACATCTTAATTTTTTTTTTTTTTAACAAGTCGGCCATCTCCCACCAAAAAGAAAATACTTTCATCATCATTCAACACTTTCACCTCACTCACACATAATCACTGTTTTTGCAGAGGTGCTCAGAACACAACAGTTTAGAAGCATATACGTATAAGATACACACCATATCCCTCCAAACTGCTAATATCCCGAACCCCTCCTTTAAAGTGCAGGCATTGTACTTCCCATTTCCAGTACTCAAGTCTGGCTATATAAAAATAACCAGTTTCCCTGAATCCCTTCACTAAATATTACCCTGCCCACACTCTAACAGATCGTCAGGTCCCAAATACCATTCATCTCCATTCACTCCTATCAAACACGCTCATGAGTACCTGTACCTAAATAAACTTGCTAATTTGAAACAATAAGCAATGATATAAGAAGAACAGAGGGAAATAGTCTTGTTTGCCATAAAATGCAGTAAATAAAATTTGTTATTAAATTTATAAACCATATTATATAAAAATTGTACTATGCAAGGTATTCCTGTACAGTTACCATATTTCATTCAATAACTGTCTTACCAAAAGTGAGCAGACATCACAATTCAAACAACCTTATGAACTGCAGCATCCCCTCTCACCTTCCCTCATCTATTCTGATTCACACTGTCTTTCATTCACCGTTCTGCCAATGCATCCACTCCCACACACACACTCAATGCTTCTATACTTCCTCCAATTCTATGTCCAATCTTTTCGATGTCCAATCCTTTCGATGTCCAATCTTTCGCTGCATAGTCTCACTAATTACCTCATTATTTCGTATGTTCACTTTCAACTTCCTCCTTTTACACATACAGGTCTGCCATCACAAATCCAGCAATCACACATCTGGTTCCATCAGTTATTCAGCACTAATTTTGGCTAGAATAATTTCAAATTTCCAGGGTCGCCACACCAATCTGCTGCTACTATTTGGTGGTGTTACTTGCTGCACAAGTCATTCCAATTTATTTTACTCCATTTATTGTTATAACCTGCTTACTTTTAGCCCTAGCCATGGATCTAACGAATAAAAGAAATGCTTCTTGTTGTGTAAAGCACCTACACAGTACATTGTCCAATAACCATTTGACTGTTTCGGCCGTATATGTACATCTTATGAGCCAGTGTTTCGGACATATATATACTCAATAATTCTAGCAGCTTTAAATCAAGCAGGTGAAAGCTGGTAGGCCCACATGTGAGAGAATGGGTCAGTGCAAGATTTTTTTTTATACAATGCACACTGACCACACAGACCCATTTTCTCACATGTGGGCCTACCAGCTTTCTCCTGCTTGATTTGAAGCTGCTAGAATTATTGAGGAGTGAAGAAGAGCAGAATGTAAGTGTTTGGGAGGTACGTGAGGCATTACGTAGAATGAAAGGGGGTAAAGCAGCTGGAACTGATGGGATCATGACAGAAATGTTAAAAGCAGGGTCGGGGATATAGTGCTGGAGTGGTTGGTACTTTTATTTAATAAATGTATGAAAGAGGGGAAGGTACCTAGGGATTGGCAGAGAGCATGTATAGTCCCTTTATATAAAGGGAAAGGGGACAAAAGAGACTGTAAAAATTATAGAGGAATAAGTTTACTGAGTATACCAGGAAAAGTGTACGGTAGGGTTATAATTGAAAGAATTAGTGGTAAGACAGAATGTAGGATTGCGGATGAGCAAGGAGGCTTCAGAGTGGGTAGGGGATGTGTAGATCAAGTGTTTACATTGAAGCATATATGTGAACAGTATTTAGATAAAGGAAGGGAAGTTTTTATTGCATTTATGGATTTAGAAAAGGCATATGATAGAGTGGATAGAGGAGCAATGTGGCAGATGCTGCAAGTATATGGAATAGGTGGTAAGTTATTAAATGCTGTAAAGAGTTTTTATGAGGATAGTCAGGCTCAGGTTAGGGTGCGTAGAAGAGAGGGAGACTTCTTCCCGGTAAAAGTAGGTCTTAGACAGGGATGTGTAATGTCACCATGGTTGTTTAATATATTTATAGATGGGGTTGTAAATGCTAGGGTGTTCGGGAGAGGGGTGGGATTAAATTTTGGGGAATCAAATTCAAAATGGGAATTCACGCAGTTACTTTTTGCTGATGATACTGTGCTTATCGGAGATTCTAAAGAAAAATTGCTAAGGTTAGCAGATGAGTTTGGGAATGTGTGTAAAGGTAGAAAGTTGAAAGTGAACATAGAAAAGAGTAAGGTGATGAGGGTATCAAATGATTTAGATAAAGAAAAATTGGATATCAAATTGGGGAGGAGGAGTATGGACTGACTCGACTCAAGAAATCGTAATGACACGATTGCAAATAAACCATACCCCCGGCCGGGATTGAACCCGCGGTATGGAAGAAGTGAATGTTTTCAGATACTTGGGAGTTGACGTGTCGGCGGATGGATTTATGAAGGATGAGGTTAATCATAGAATTGATGAGGGGAAAAAGGCGAGTGGTGCGTTGAGGTATATGTGGAGTCAAAAAACGTTATCTATGGAGGCAAAGAAGGGAATGTATGAAAGTATAGTAGTACCAACACTCTTATATGGGTGTGAAGCTTGGGTGGTAAATGCAGCAGCGAGGAGGCGGTTGGAGGCAGTGGAGATGTCCTGTTTAAGGGCAATGTGTGGTGTAAATATTATGCAGAAAATTCGGAGTGTGGAAATTAGGAAAAGGTGTGGAGTTAATAAAAGTATTAGCCAGAGGGCAGAAGAGGGGTTGTTGAGGTGGTTTGGTCATTTAGAGAGAATGGATCAAAGTAGAATGATATGGAAAGCATATAAATCTATAGGGGAAGGAAGGCGGGGTAGGGGTCGTCCTCGAAAGGGTTGGAGAGAGGGGGTAAAGGAGGTTTTGTGGGCAAGGGGCTTGGACTTCCAGCAAGCATGTGTGAGCGTGTTAGATAGGAGTGAATGGAGACGAATGGTACTTGGGACCTGACGATCTGTTGGAGTGTGAGCAGGGTAATATTTAGTGAAGGGATTCAGGGAAACCGGTTATTTTCATATAGTTGGACTTGAGTCCTGGAAATGGGAAGTACAATGCCTGCACTTTAAAGGAGGGGTTTGGGATATTGGCAGTTTGGAGGGATATGTTGTGTATCTTTATATGTGTATGCTTCTAAACTGTGTATTCTGAGCACCTCTGCAAAAACAGTGATAATGTTTGAATGATGATGAAAGTATTTTCTTTTTTGGGGGATTTTCTTTCTTTTTTGGGTCACCCTGTCTCGGTGGGAGACGGCCGACTTGTTGAAAAAAAAAAAAATATATACGTCCGAAACATTGGCTCATAAGATGTACATATACGGCCAAAACAATCAAAGGGTTAAGGATAAGGTGGCTTTGAAGACACTGTCGGTCGCGATGAGCTCAGTCTCATGATGCAGGGGAATGTGCTTTATTATTACGCTAATATCAACACTACGGCTTATCTGCCTATCACAACTGATCTAATATGACATAATAAACAATATAAGTAACATAAAAACATGTTAAACACTCCAGAATAAATAACATTTGGCATAATACTGAGCAATTTGACGGAGGTATGAAGAGGATATGGGATACAAGTACCTTTCTCCTATCCCTGTCTTGGGGACTTATATTAGTGAAAACGGAGTATAGCACAGGGCTAACTGTGATATACACTCATACTGCACCATAAAACTGAAACAAAAAAGCCATTTTCTCTACACTGATTATCACACATAGCAGCATGTGTAGAGAACCTAGGATTAACCCAAAAAAGTCAGACAAAGTGGCTTATTTCTAATACCTAGCTTGGGCTAGCCATATATGATTTTTGGTAAATATTCAATTCTCAGCCGGGGTAGAAACATGGGGTGTGTTTCTTTACACCTGATGTCTATGTTCACCCATCAATAAACGGGTACCTGGGTGTTAGTGGACTGATGTGGGTGTTATCCTGGGACACTGACCTAATTTGCCTGAAATGCTTAGCATAAGAAGGGGCTTTCTAATATAGTAGTAGGTAGGTAAGACACATAGGCAACAGTTAGGCAACTTTATTCCGAAACGTTTCGCCTACACAGTAGGCTTCTTCAGTCGAATACAGAAAGTAGGCAGGAAGAGTAGAGATGTGAAGACGATGTAATCAGTCCATCACCCTTGAAGTCGTAGAATTTGAGGTTGTCAGTCCCTCGGCCTGGAGAAGTTCAGTTCCATAGTCAGGAACTATCTGACTATGGAACTGAACTTCTCCAGGCCGAGGGACTGACTACCTCAAATTCTACGACTTCAAGGGTGATGGACTGATTACATCGTCTTCACATCTCTACTCTTCCTGCCTACTTTCTGTATTCGACTGAAGAAGCTTACTGTGTAGGCGAAACGTTTCGGAATAAAGTTGCCTAACTGTTGCCTATGTGTCTTACCTACCAACCTGTCGGTATTGTATACCATTTTGATGTTCTTCAATATAGTAGTATGTCACTGATATCATCTAGGCCTGTATACCATGTACATGTACATACTTGTAATATATTATTATTATTATAATTATTATTTTTTTTCTCTCAGTTGTTTGTTGGGTTATCTTACTGAAACTTGGGCAATGTATGATGGAAAGATGCTTCTTAATGTATACCAAAAATGAAGGAAATCAGACAATAAATAACAGAGTTCACTTCTCAGTCATTAGTAGCCACATAGCAGTATATTTGTGTATGGTTTTTATGGATGTATTCTCGTTTTTTTGGTCTCATTTGATAGAATGGAAGAAAGAGATATGATTTTGATTGCTTTCACGACGAAAAGTACCTTGAAATTGAGCTCAAAGTAGCAGAAATGTTCCATTCATTAGCGATCTCCAAGAGTAAACAAATAATGTCACTGTCTAATACGCATGCACCTGCCAGTCCAAATTCCAATACGCAGTCAAGAATGAGTTGACATTATTTAAACAATTATTACAATAATGCAGTAGCCTGCAAAACAGTAAATCTTTTATTTTTTGTGTGAATAAAAATTCCAAATGGTAAGCAAGAGTTATATAAGAGGAGCAATGATTAATGAACAGAGAAAATGCTATTTTAGTGCCAGGAATGTCTGCATTGTTTATTCTGAACTCTATTTTGAAACTGGCATCTGTTGAAATGTGTATGAAATTGGCCAAATTGCCATTTTCTAACCACTTTATTGGGTAGTTGAAATGGGTGAATGAGCAGTTTCTTGTACTCAGCCGACAGAATAGAAGTAAATAAATAGGTAAGTTTATTCAGGTATACACAAATACAGTTACATAGAATATCATACATAGAAGTGTATGTATAGAGAACCTAGGGTAACCCAAAACAGTCAGACAAAGTAGCTTATTTCCAGTACCTGGCTTGGGCTTTCCATACATAATTTTTGGTATATACTTTTTTCTCTCAGTTGTTTGTTGGGCTATCTTATTGAAACTTGGGAAATTTATGATGGAAAAAAGCTTCTTAATGTACACCAAAAAATGAAAAAAAAAAAAAAAAACGGACAATATATAAGAGAGTTCACTTCTCAGCCATTAGCCGCCTCTTTGCGGTACATTTTCGTATAGTTTTTATGGTTGTATTTTCATTTTTGTAGCCTCATTTGATAGAATGCAAGAAATATTACAGAAATAGATATGATTTTGATTGATTTCACAACAAAAAGTACCTTCAAATTGAACTCAAAGTAGCAAAAATGTCCAATTTTTGCCCATGTTTAATGAACTTTGTGTAAGTCAAGTTCGTTAATTTTACTGAGTGTATTCTAACCTAACCACTCTGTAATCCAGCAAACTCGATAATCCGGCACACTACAGGTCTCGATGATGCCGGATTTGTGATGACGAACCTGTACTCCAAAGTTCTGCAACTTCTCTTCAGAATCTCCCAAAAGCACCGTCTCTTTAGCAAAGTGCAACTTTCATAACTGGATAACTGACTTTTTATCAGTTTCATAAACTTTGAAGTACAAACTTCTCCCAAATACTTGCATTTATATTAAACCACCACAGTGACATCAGATGTCCCTAAGGCCTACTTTTAATGTAAAACAGTTCTATATTATATAGCCTCACTCTTATAAAACTTATCTACAACATTTAGTAACAAAGCAACTATTATACAGGTCTGTAATGCCTGTCACAGTGCTTCCCTTTATCAACCCTCCCATATGTCTTTCTAAATCTTCAGTGCAACAGCTATTGAGTGTCGCATAAATTACTTTTCTGAGAATAACAACATTCACTTTAGAAGGAATAATGTTTACCAGTTACTACAGAAATTTCTCAATGTCCTCCAACGTGGTCAATTTCTGCTAAACAGTACAGTAGTAGACTCACTAGCACACCCAGCATAATGTTTGCCAAGTCAGTGCAGCAAAATAAATATAAAAGTGATTCTCCTCAGTAAAGCAACTTGTGTAGCACCCTGTACAAAACTCAAACTATACAGCAACATTTCCAACCTCAGTAGCAGCACCACCATCAGCAGAGACCTGCACATGGGTATCCATGTCAGCATCTTCCAGAGCTTCATCCACAGTCTCCATGTTATTCATATCCTCACAGTTGTCATTTTCATCACCGTTGTTTTCTTTACTCTTTGATTCATCCTGCTCTTTGTTAGCTTCTTCTAATTTCTTTCTTTCCAGTTCTTTCTTTTCCTGCAAGTAAAACACATTATCAATATAAAAACCACATCTTAACATTTGTAAAATTTTTTCCATGAACTTCCTGTATTGAACCCAAAGCTTAGAAAAGAAAAATAGTGACTCTGGCTTGTTGTATTAATGAATAATCTTTGAAAGTTTAGATAAACACCTATAACATATTGTGAAATAAGATTTGCAGCAAACCCTTCATATAACAGACTAAATGGGGGAAGAGCTGGCTAGTAATCACAATTTGTGATAGATATAGAGATGTTTTATCGTGATTGTAATAATAAATGGACAATTCTGTAACTAATGGACTTCGTCCGTTGTTTCCAAATTGATTAACCCATTAGGTTATGTTTTATATTTCTTAAAGTCCATTAAACAAAAGGTTTACTGCAAGAAGATTAGCAACTAACCAACAAACTGAAATCAATCTTTAGATGACATTTCACTGTATGCTGGGCCACTACCAAGTCATGAACTGATAAGGGACCAGAATGGACCAAAATATCATCTTAAGTTTCACAGTACAGCCTCTCCTCACTTAACGACGGAGTTCTGCTCTTAATACCGAGTCGGTAAACGAATTCGTAACTAAATGAGGAGCATACTATAATGGCAGTAGGTTTATGTCAACCATCTTTGATACTGCTTTAATGTCACCCTTCCAACATTTATAACATTTTTAGTATATTTTTAAATGTTTATACAGTAGTGTACTGTATATTGTAATAAACAAAATAGAGGAAATTAACCCTTAAATGGTCCAAACGTATATATACGTTTTTTCAACATCTGAATGTAAAAAAATGTAATCTTTTTTGTTTTACATTTGAAAACGTTTAAAAAAACTTTTATCTACTTTTTTTTTGTTTCATTTGAAAATATGTAAAAAAAAGTAGATCTACTTTTGTAGCACTACGAATTTGAACGTCGATCTGTTTGGACCATTTAAGGGTTAACTCTAATATACATTATTTAGGTATTCATACTGGTCAGACAGCTTGTTGTAAGTCCGAGTCATCGGTAAGCAAGTACATCGCTAAGTGAGGAGAGCCTGTACTTTTGATGAGAATTTTTCTACTCCAAAAGCCATGAGCCTGGCAATGGGCCAGGCTCATCTGGTATTTGCCTGGTAAATCAGGTTGTTACTGCTAGTGGCCTGCTGCCCTACAGCCTGGTTGATATGACATCCTGACTGATGGTATTTTTTTTTTATTAACACACCGGCCGTTTCCCACCAAGGCAGGGTGGCCCGAAAAAGAACAAACAAAAAAACTTTCATCATCATTCATTCCATTACTGTCTTACCAGAGGCATGCTTCCACTAGTTATAAAACTGGAACATTAACACCCCTCCTTCAGAGTGCAGGCACTATACTTCCCATCTCCAGGAATCAAGTCCGGCCTGCCGGTTTCCCTGAATCCCTTCATGTTACCTTGCTTACACTCCAACAGCACATCAAGTCCTAAAAACCATTTGTCTCCATTTGCTCCTAAGTAACATGCTCACACATGCTTGCTGGAAGTCCAAGCCCCTTTCCTAGGCCGACCCCTAACCCGCCTTCCCTCCACTACAAATATATACACTCTAGAAGTCATTCTATTTCATTCAACCCTCTCTACATGTCCAAACCATCTCAATAACCCCTCCTCAGCCCTCTGGACAATAATTTTGGTAATCCCACACCTCCTCCTAATCTCCAAACTATGGATTCTCTACATTATATTCACACCACACATTGCCCTCAGACATGACATATCCACTGCCTCCAGCATTCTCCTTGTTGCAACATTCACAACTCATGTCTCACACCCACACAAGACCATTGGTATAACTATACTCTCATACACTGCCCACTTTGCTTTCATAGATAAAGTTCTTTGTCTCCATAGACTCAGTGCACCACTCACCTTTCTCCCCTCATCAATTCTATAATTTACCTTATCTTTCATAGACCCATCTACTGACATGTCCACTCCCAAGTATTTGAATACATTCACCTCCTCCTACTCTCTCCTTCCAATCTGATATCCAATCTTCCGTTACCTAATTTTTTTATCCTCATCACCTTACTCTTTTCTATATTCACTTTTAATTTCCTTCTTTTACATACCCTACCAAATTCATCCATCAACCTTTGCAACTTCTCTTCAGAATCTCCAAAAAGCACAGTATCATCAGCAAAGAGCAACTGTAACAACTCCCACTTTGTGTTAGATTCTTTTTTTTTTTTTTTTTATTATCACACCGGCCGATTCCCACCAAGGCAGGGTGGCCCGAAAAAGAAAAACTTTCACCATCATTCACTCCATCACTGTCTTGCCAGAAGGGTGCTTTACACTACAGTTTTTAAACTGCAACATTAACACCCCTCCTTCAGAGTGCAGGCACTGTACTTCCCATCTCCAGGACTCAAGTCCGGCCTGCCGGTTTCCCTGAATCCCTTCATAAATGTTACTTTGCTCACACTCCAACAGCACGTCAAGTATTAAAAACCATTTGTCTCCATTCACTCCTATCAAACACGCTCACGCATGCCTGCTGGAAGTCCAAGCCCCTCGCACACAAAACCTCCTTTACCCCCTCCCTCCAACCCTTCCTAGGCCGACCCCTACCCCGCCTTCCTTCCACTACAGACTGATACACTCTTGAAGTCATTCTGTTTCGCTCCATTCTCTCTACATGTCCGAACCACCTCAACAACCCTTCCTCAGCCCTCTGGACAACAGTTTTGGTAATCCCGCTCCTCCTCCTAACTTCCAAACTACGAATTCTCTGCATTATATTTACACCACACATTGCCCTCAGACATGACATCTCCACTGCCTCCAGCCTTCTCCTCGCTGCAACATTCATCACCCACGCTTCACACCCATATAAGAGCGTTGGTAAAACTATACTCTCATACATTCCCCTCTTTGCCTCCAAGGACAAAGTTCTTTGTCTCCACAGACTCCTAAGTGCACCACTCACTCTTTTTCCCTCATCAATTCTATGATTCACCTCATCTTTCATAGACCCATCCGCTGACACGTCCACTCCCAAATATCTGAATACGTTCACCTCCTCCATACTCTCTCCCTCCAATCTGATATTCAATCTTTCATCACCTAATCTTTTTGTTATCCTCATAACCTTACTCTTTCCTGTATTCACCTTTAATTTTCTTCTTTTGCACACCCTACCAAATTCATCCACCAATCTCTGCAACTTCTCTTCAGAATCTCCCAAGAGCACAGTGTCATCAGCAAAGAGCAGCTGTGACAACTCCCACTTTGTGTGTGATTCGTTATCTTTTAACTCCACACCTCCTGCCAACACCCAAGCACTCACTTCTCTTATAACTACATCTATAAATATATTGAACAACCATTGTGACATCACACATCCTTGTCTAAGGCCTACTTTTACTGGGAAATAATCTCCCTCTTGCCTACATACAAAAATCTGAGCCTCACTATTCTCATAAAGACTCTTCACTGCTTTAAATAGCCTACCTATTCCATACATTTGCAACATCTGCCACATTGCCCCCTATCCACCCTATCATACGCCTTTTCCAAATCCATAAATGCCACAAAAACCTCTTTACCCTTATCTAAATATTATTTGCCTATATGTTTCACTGCAAACACTTGCTCTACACACCCCCTACCCCCTATGGTAAAGTATTACCAGGTAATGACACTACCAATTTTATTTCACAGGCTGAACATGAACAAGTTATGTATCTGCTAATTGTTCTGGGGATCATCACTCCAGTACCTTGGACTTGGATCTCTTACACTGAAAAAGAAATATTACAGGAATAAGAGCTATTAAGAACCTTCTTTTCAAAACATTAGTCATCTTCTGAAGCAGGGTGATGCCACCCCCACACATAAGAAAAAAAAAAAAAAAAGGAAACACATTCACCTTCACTCATTTAACAGTCGGTCTTGCCAGAAGTGTACAGACATCACAAATCAAATGAGCCATCAAACTGAGACAGCCCGCTCCCCCCCAGTCCTCTCGCAGAAGACATACACAAAGTGTATACTCACACCTCACACTAAACAAGGATACATCTAACTGAATGGTCAATGTTTACCAAGTTACTACATGTCATGACAGAGTGAATGTGCAGTACCAAAAACATTTAAGATTAACTAGTATAAGAAACTGTTAGGTCTTCTTCAATATTTGAGTAACATTTGAGTTTATTTGAGAGGTATAAAATATTATTGTATTAATATATTGTAATGTAGCCAAGTGATGAGTACATTATACGAAGCACACACCTCTTCTTCAGTGAGATTGCGACACAAGGTGTAGTAGTGATCAATGCAGCGGAAGTGGTACTCTGCGTGCTCTGGATTTCTCAAATGACTACGGCACAAATCACAGCGATACTCTTTCTCTTTGTAAAGGAAGTTCACACCTGAAACATCAAATGGAATTTGAAAAAACCTGCCAAACAATATGAAAACACAAAATTAATTTTATCAGAGACATGTTATGTACTTTATATTGAAAAACAAAGGATCAACACTCAAAAAGACTTTCATTCAGACACAACAGAAATATTCTCTTGATCTTATTAATTTGTCAAGCAATCAAAGCAAAAATTATATACAGTGGACCCCGTTTTAGTAATTAATCCGTTCCAGAGAGAGCGACTAAACCCGAATCTGACAAATTCCAAATTAATTTTCCCCATGAGAAACAATGGAAATCCAATTAATCTGTTCCCAACACCCAAAAGTATTAAAAAAAAAATATTTTTTTTTACATGAAATACACATTTCCCTACACATAAACAATGAGACATGCAGAATAATTTTTTTTTATTATTATCACACTGGCCGATTCCCACCAAGGCAGGGTGGCCCGAAAAAGAAAAACTTTCACCATCATTCACTCCATCACTGTCTTGCCAGAAGGGTGCTTTACACTACAGTTTTTAAACTGCAACATTAACACCCCTCCTTCAGAGTGCAGGCACTGTACTTCCCATCTCCAGGACTCAAGTCCGGCCTGCCGGTTTCCCTGAATCCCTTCATAAATGTTACTTTGCTCACAGTCCAACAGCACATGAGACATGCAGAATAAAACAATACTAATATGACACTTACCTTTATTGAAGACTTATTGATAGGTGATGAGACAGTAGGAGGGAAGAGGATAGAGGTGTACTACTTTTAGGAAGGGGAATCCCTTTCTGTAAAGACTTCAGGCACCAAGTTCTTTTCCGGGGTTACTTCCCTTCTTTGTTTTTTCATGCTACTGGGACCAGCTTGAGAGTCACTGGACCCGTCACCCAAAAAAGTGTTCTGGAAAGGTCTGTATCTGGCGTTTCTTTAAAACTTCCCTAAAATGGGACACAACAATGTCATTGTACATAATATTGCCAACACAGCCTGCAACAGCTTTGTCAGGGTGACGTTCATCCATAAATGTTTGCACCTTCATCCACATTGTACAAATGTCCTTAATCTTTGAAGGAGGCACCTCCCTCCATCTCTCTTCCTCCTCCTCTACAGCAATTTCCTGAGTCGTGGTCTATTGCTGTTGCAGATGAAGCTCTTGCAACTCTGTAGTGGTTAGCTCTTCATCGTGGTCCTCCATCAACTCTTCCACATCCTCGAAACTCGCATCCAACTCCATGGAATTCCCCAATGCCACAATACTTTCCACAACTGGCATAGGCTCCTCAGGGTCAGCCCCAAACCCTTCAAAATCCCTCTCTTGTACACATTCTGGCCACAATTTTCTCCAGGCAGAGTTCAAAGTCCTGGAAGTTACTCCCTCCCAAGCCTTACCTATAAGGTTTATGCAATGGAAGATACTGAAGTGATCTTTCCAGAACTCTCTTAGGGTCAATTCAGTGTCTGAGGTCACTTTAAAGCACTTTTGAAACACTGCTTTGGTGTACATTTTTTTGAAATTTGAAATGACCTGCTGGTCAATGGGCTGGAGAAGAGGAGTGGTATTAGGAGGCAAGAACTTCACTTTGATGATATGAAACTCCTGTGCCATTTGCTCTTCCAAGTCTGGAGGATGAGCAGGAGCACTGTCTATTAACAGGAGGCACTTGAGTTCCAATTTATTTTCCAGGAGGTATTTCTTCACACTGGGGCCAAACATGTCATTAAACCAATCAAGGAAAAATGTCCCTCACGACCCATGCCTTACTGTTTGCCTTCCACATCACACACAATTTACTCTTGATGACACATTTTCTTGAACACTTTGGGATTTTCAGAGTGATACACCAGTGATATCCACACTAGCATTACCACATAACATGAGAGTTAGCCTGTGTTTCATAGGTTTGTGTCCTGGCAGTGCCTTTTCCTCCTGAGTAATGTAGGTCTTCTTTGACATTTTCTTCCTAAAGAGGCCTGTTTCGTCACACTTGAACAATTGTTGGGGTTTGAATTTTTCAGCCTTTATGTACCTCTTGAAGTCCTGAACATATTTTTCAGCCGCTTTTTTGTCAGAACTGGCAGCCTCACCATGCCTTATCGCACTGTGTATGCCACTACGATTCTTAACCCTTTCAAGGTTAAGAATTGAGGGTCCAAACCGTAGATCTACACCATGAGCTCAGCTCCCTCTGATAAGTTGTGAGAAGTATATTTGGGCCTAGATATGAGAGAATACATCTATGTGGTATGTGTGCACCACATAAATCCTGCACCACACAGTGCAAAATGAGAGAAAAAAAAACTTAGACAATTTTCAATTAAAACAGACTTTGCAGTGTTTTTTTGTATGTTTTTAACGGTTGTATTTGCGATTTCTTGGTCTCATTTGAGAGAATGGAAGATATATTACAGAAATATAGATGATTTTGATTGGTTTTAGTATTGGAAATGGCTTGAAATTGAGCTCAAAATAGTAAAAATGTTAAATTTTTGTCGATGTTCAAGAGTAAACAAATGACCTCACAAGTCTAATATATGACAGTTGGTGGGTCTAATATACATTCACAAATGTGGCGATATTATTTATACAATTATTACAATATTGCATAATAGTAAATCTTCTACTTTTTGGTTTGAATAAAAATTCATTATGTGAATAAAAAATCAAAATGGAATTCATTTGTAAAGCCTGAAAAATGTAACTAATGAACAGAGAAAATGTTAGTTTAGTGCCAGGAATGTCTGCATTGTTTATTCTGGACCCTATTTTGAAATTGGAATATTTTGAACTTTGCACTAAATTGGCCAAATTACCAATTTCGAATCACATTATTTTGTAGTTGAAACAGTTTATTTGGCAATTTCTTGTGCTCAATCGATAGAATAGAAGTAAAACTACTGAAATAACTAAGAATTTGGTCGACTGGAATAATGTAATCGGCCTAAAATGAGAGTCAAAGTGGGCAAAATCGCTGATGCGTAAATATCGCTGACACATCAAAATTCGCGAGAGCATAATTTCGTCAGTTTTCCACCAAATTTCGTACTTTTTGTTTTATTACTTTCAGAAAAGGATTCTCTACCATTTCAAAAGAAAAAATAACAAAATTATTTTTTTGAAAATTCTTGGACAGTGATGCACACTGAAATTTGACCTCTGGACCCTGAAAGGGTTAAATCTCTCAAACCAGCCTTTGCTGGTCTTAAATTCAACAATATCAGCACTAGCTCCAGGCATTTTCTTTACAAGATCTTCATGAAACTGCCTTGCCTTTTCACAAATTGACTGCATAACACTATCTCCTGATAATTGTTTCTCATTGACCCACACCAACAACGAAGTCTCTACATCTTCCAGTATTTGCGATCTCTGTTTTGTAAGCATGTTTGCACCTTTCGCAACAACAGCTTCCTTGATTGCCTTTCTCTTGGCCACGATAAAAGCGATGGTTGTATGGGGTTTGTTATACAACCTGACCAGCTCTGCAATACATACTTCACTTTCATGTCTTTCTTGAATTCTATAGTGCTTCTCACCCTCTTTACCAAAGGGCCGGCACTAGAAGCTTTCTTTGGGCCCATGGTGGCTTATTTAGCAGTTGCAAGCACTAGAGAGAATGGAATAATACAAAATATATCATACAAACGTGTGGGATCGTCCTCGCTGGCTGATAACCAATAGAACGCTGGCTGTAAATGGTGCGTCGGGCCGTGCGGACGCGTTCGGAACGAATGACTAATACCAAGTTCAATGACGATCACCGAGCCAATATTTTGACGAGAAAACATTACTTATTCCAATTATTACAAATTCCGATGATGACATAATCCGGGGGTCCACTGTACTTTTAATTAAAATGCTTAATGTAGAGTAATGTGAAGATGAGGGTGAATGGTCAACACTCACCTGACAAAATTATTACATCTTCAAAACTTTATAATTAATTTTTATTACAATTACCGCAAGAGAGAGAAATATAATGGTTGCAGCAATATCTCAATTACTGACTCATTAAGATGCCCAGGGGTTCACTTTTTTGGGGAAAGTTTTCTCCATATTATACATCAAACTCAGAACAAATGTAAAATAAATTGTAATACTGTATACAAATCCACATTTCTTGACCACTTTGTACTTAACAGATATAGGAAGTAACAATACCTACACCAAACTACCTTTTTTTTTTTTTTAACACATCGGCTGTTTCCCAGTGAGGCAGGGTAACCCAAAATGAAAGAAAACTCCAAAAAGAAAAAAAAATTTCATCATCATTCAAAACTATCACTATCACTCTTCACGTCCCTCCAAACTGCCAATATCCTAAACCCTTCCTTAACCCTTAAACTGTCCAAACATAGATCTACATTTTTTCAACATTTGAAAGTATGTAAAAAAATGTAGATCTTCTTTTTGTTTGTTTACATTTGAAAATGTGTAAAAAAACTTTGATCTACATGTTTTTTTTATACATATTTGAAAATATGTAAAAAACGTAGATCTACTTTTGGAGCACTATGCATGTGAACATAGATCTGTTTGGACAGTTGGTATAAACCTTGGTAATAAATACCGACAAGTTGGTTTAGAAAGACACGTAAGCAAACACTATAACATATTTATTAGAAAACGTTTCGGTCCTGGGACCTTGATCACTTCTAACATTGTTAGAAGTGATCAAGGTCCCAGGACCGAAACGTTTTCTAATAAATATGTTATAGTGTTTGCTTACGTGTCTTTCTAAACCAAGGGTTAAAGTGCAGGCATTGTACTCCCCATTTCCAGGACTCAAGTCCAAAGTACCATATACCAAAATATATGAATTTGGTAAGCAACAACCAAGAAAAAAAATTGGCGAGGAAAAAAAAAGACTGGGAGTGAGAGTGATGGATTACAACCACTGTACCAATATAAACACTGTACAAATATAACTACCAGACCAAGCACTGTATGAGAGTGACATAACTGTCACAATCACTCCACTCAATAACAGGTAATAGACACTGCTACTTACTGGTCACCAGGCCTGTGTATTAAACATTGGAAGTATTTATCATTCTCCTCCACTCTAGAGGAACACTGGGCCATAATGACAGCTATAAAATGATCTAGGCCTGTCACCTAACTCTATATTAAGTGTTGACAGGTGAAAAATTACACCTCATAGACAACAGGAAGAGGAAGATCTTTTCTGAAAGCATCTGGTAACACTGAGCACCAGACTGCTGCAAGAATCTTATAATGTCTGAGATATTATGAAATATTTAAAGCATGGAAAAATGAAGGAGTTAAGTCTGAGGAAAACATAGTAGGGAGACCTGAACCTAGTGGCTTGGGAAGCAAGATTAACAAACTATATTCCTAAGTAGGTAGTAGGTTGGTAGACAGCAACCACCCAGAGGGGTACTACCGTCTTGCCAAGTGAGTGTGAAACGAAAGCCTGTAATTGTTTTACATGATGGTAGGATTGCTGGTGTCTTTTGTCTGTCTCACAAATATGCAAGATTATAGATACGTCTTGGTACTTCTACTTACACTTAGGTCACACTACACATACATGTACAAGCATATATGCATATATATACACACACCCCTCTGGGTTTTCTGCTTTTTTCTTTCTAGTTCTTGTTTATTTCCTCTTATCTCCATGGGGAAGTGGAACAGAATTCTTCCTCCATAAGCCATGCGTGTTGTAAGAGGCGACTAAAATGCCGGGAGCAAGGGGTTAGTAACCCCTTCTCCTGTATAAATTACTAAATTTAAAAAAGAGAAACTTTTGTTTTTCTTTTTGGGCCACCCTGCCTCAGTGGGATACGGCCGGTTTGTTGAAAGAAAGGTTCCTAAGTAGGTAGTAGGTTGGTAGACAGCAACCACCCAGGGGATGTACTACCGTCCTGCCAAGTGAGTGTGAAATGAAAGCCTGCAATTGTTTTACATGATGGTAGGATTGCTGGTGTCTTTTGTCTGTCTCATAAATATGCAAGATTACAGGTACGTCTTGCTACTTCTACTTACACTTAGGTCACACTACACATACATGTACACGTTTATTTATACACACTCATCTGAGTTTTCTTTGATTTTATCTTAATAGTTCTTGGTCTTATTACTTTTCCTTTTATATCCATGAGGAAGTGGAATAAGAATCTTTCCTCCGTAAGCCATGCGTGTTGTAAAAGTCAACTAAAATGCCGGGAACAATGGGCTAGTAACCCCTTTTCCTGTAATAATTACTAAAAAGAATAAGAAGAAAACTGTCAAAGTGGGAAGTCTGAATGTGCGTGGATGTTGTGCAAATGATAAGAAAGAGATGATTGTGGATGTTATGAATGAGAAGCTGGATGTCCTGGCTTTAAGTGAAACAAAGCTGAAGGGGGTGGGAGAGTTTCAGTGGAGAGGAATAAATGGGATTAGATCAGGGGTTTCAAATACAGTTAGAGCTAAAGGAGTAGCAATAATGTTGAAGGATAAGTTATGGCAGGAAAAGAGGGACTATAAATGTATTAATTCAAGGATTATGTGGAGTAAAATAAAGGTTGGATGTGAAAAGTGGGTTATAGTAAGCGTATATGCACCTGGAGAAGAGAGAAGCCTAGAGGAGAGAGAGAGATTTTGGGAAATGTTGAGCGAATGCGTGGAGAGTTTTGAACCAAGTGTGAGAGTAATGATGGTTGGGGATTTCAATGCTAAAGTGGGCAAAAATGTTGTGGAGGTAGTAGTAGGTAAATTTGGGGTGCCAGGGGTATATGAAAATGGGGAGCCTTTAATTGAGCTATGTGTAGAAAGAGGTTTGGTAATAAGTGACACATATTTTATGAAGAAGAGGATAAATAAATATACAAGGTATGATATAGCACATAATGAAAGTAGTTTGTTAGATTATGTATTGGTGGATAAAAGGTTGATGGGTAAGCTCCAGGATGTACACGTTTATAGAGGGGCAACTGATATATCGGATTATTATATAGTTGTAGCTACAGTGAGAGTAAGAGGTAGATGGGAAAAAGAGGAAAATGGCAACAACAAGCAAGAGGGAGGAGGAAGTTCGGGTGAGATATAAGCAACTATTGGCAGAAAGGTGGGCTGGTGCAAGTATGAGTAGTGAGGGGGTTGAAGAGGGTTGGAATAGTTTTAAAAATGCAGTATTAGAATGTGGGGCAGAACTTTGTGGTTATAGGAGGGTGGGTGCAGGAGGAAAGAGGAGTAATTGGAAGAATGAAGAAGTAAAGGGTGTGATAAAGAGAGAAAAAGTTAGCTTATGAGAGGTTTTTACAAAGAAGTGTTATAAGAAGAGTAGAGTATATGGAGAGTAAAAGAAAGGTGAAGAGAGTGGTGAGAGAGTGCAAAAGGAGAGCAGATGATAGAGTGGGAGAGGCACTGCCAAGAAAATTTAATGAAAATAAGAAAAAATTTTGGAACGAGTTAAACACGTTAAGAAAGCCTAGAGAATGAATGGATTTGTCAGTTAAAAACAGAGTAGGGGAGTTAGTAGATGGGGAGATAGAGGTTTTGGGTAGATGCTGAAAATATTTTGAGGAACTTTTAAATGACAATGAAGAAAGGGAAGCGGTAATTTCATGCACTGGTCAGGGAGGTATACCTTCTTTTAGGAGTGAAGAATAACAGAATGCGAGTGTGGGGGAGGTGCGTGAGGCATTACGCAGAATGAAAGGGGGTAAAGCAGCTGGATCTGATGGGATCATGACAGAAATGTTAAAAGCAGGGGGGAGGATATAGTGCTGGAGTGGTTGGTCATCTTTCTTTAACCCTTTGAGGGTCGAGAGGCCCTCTCTGAGACTCGTTCTCAGGGTCGGCCAAATTTAAAAAAAAAAAAAAAATTCTTATGAAAAGACAGAGAATCTTTTCCCGATCATGACACCAAAAGTATGAAATTTGATGGAAAACTTACGGAATTATGCTCTCGCGAAGTTAGTGGTCTCGGCGATATTTACGCATTGGCGATTTTGCCCACTTTGAGCCCCATTTTCGGCCTATTCCACTGTACTAGTCGACAAAAAACATGAATATTTCGCTAGAACTCCATTTTTTCTATCGAATGAGTGCAAGAAACCACCCATTTACCAATTTCAACTATCCAGTACAGTGGTCAGAATTTAGCAATTTTGCCAATTTCACACAAATTTCAAAAGATGCCAATTTCCGAATAGGGTCCAGAATAAACAAGACATTACTGGCACTAAAATGACATTTCCTCTGTTCATCAGTCACATCTCAAGGCCCCTCTTACATTCTTTTGCTTTCCACTTTGAATTTTTATTCTCACAAAAAATAGAAGATTTACTGTTATGCAGACTACTGCATTAGTGTAAAAAATGGTATAAACAATATTGGCGCACTTGCGAAAGAATATTAGACTCACCAGTTGACGTGTATTGGACGCTTGGCATGATTTGTTTACTTTTGAACTTGGGTAAAAATCGAACATTTCTGCTATTTTGAGCTCAATTTCAAGGTACTTTTCATTGTAAAACCAGTCAAAATCATCTCAATTTCTGTAATATGTCTTCCATTCTATAAAATGAGACCAAGAAAACTAGAATGCAACAATAAATACCATACAAAAATACAGTGCAAAGTCACTGTTTTATTCCCAAAAAATGGTCAAAGTTTTTTTTTTTCTCATTATGCACTGTGCTGCAGGATATTTTTTATACTGACCACATAGACCCATTCTTTCATATGTAGGCCTACCAGCTTTCTCCCACTAGATTTGAGGGTGCTAGAATTTAGGCGTACTAGTACATCAAAAACCTTTGTTCGCAAGCCGTACTAGTACGGCCGAAACCCTCAAAGGGTTAATAAATGTATGAAAGAGGGGAAGGTACCTAGGGATTGGCAGAGAGCATGTATAGTCCCTTTATATAAAGGGAAGGAGGACAAATGATGAATGAAGTAAAGGGTGTGATAAAAGAGAAAAAGGTAGCTTATGAGAGGTATTTACAAAGCAGAAGTGTTATAAGAAGAGTAGAGTATATGGAGAGTAAAAGAAAGGTGAAGAGGGTGGTGAGAGTGCAAAAGGAGAGCGGATGATTAAGTGGGAGACGCACTGTCAAGAAATTTTAATGAAAATAAGAAAAAACTTTGGAGTGAGTTAAACAAGTCGAGAAAACCTAGGGAACAAATGGATTTGTCAGTTAAAAACAGAGTAGGGGAGTTAGTAGATGGGGTGATGGAGGTATTGGGTAGATGACAAGAATATTTTGAGGAACCTTTAAATGTCGACAAAGAAAGGGAGGAGGTAATTTCATGCACTGGCCAGGAAGGTATACCATCTTTTAGGAGTGAAGAGCAGGAGGATGCGAGTGTGGGGGAGGTGTGTGAACCATTACGTAGAATGAAAGGGGGTAAAGCAGCTGGAACTGTTGGGATTATGACAGAAATGTTAAAAGCAGGGGAAGAGACATAGTGTTGGAGTGGTTGGTATTTTTGTTTAAGAAATGTATGAAAGAGGGGAAGGTACCTAGGGGTTGGCGGAGTGTGTGTATAGTCCCTTTATATAAAGGAAAGGGGGACAAAAGAGATTGTAAAAATTATAGAGGAATAAGTTTACCGAGTATACCAGGAAAAGTGTACGGTAGGGTTATAATTGAAAAAAATTAGAAGTAAGACAGAATGTAGGATTGCGGATGAGCAAGGAGGTTTCAGAATGGGTAGGGGATGTGTAGATCAAGTGTTTACATTGAAGCATTTATGAGAACAGTATTTAGATAAAGATAGGGGAAGTTTTCATTGCATTTATGGAGTTCGAAAAGGCATATGATAGAGTGGATAGGGGAGCAATGTGGCAGATGTTGCAAGTATATGGAATAGGTGGTAAGTTATTATATGCTGTAAAGAGTTTTTATGAGGATAGTGAGGCTCAGGTTAGGGTGTGTAGAAGAGAGGGAGACTACTTCCTAGTAAAAGTAGGTCTTAGACAGGGATGTGTAATGTCACCATGGTTGTTTAATATATTTATAGATGGGGTTGTAAAAGAAGTAAATGCTAGGGTGTTCAAGAGAGGGGTGGGATTAAATTATGGGGAATCAAATACAAAATGGGAATTGACATAGTTGCTTTTTGCTGATGATACTGTGCTTATGGGAGATTCTAAAGAAAAACTGCAAAGGTTAGTGGATGAGTTTGGGAGTATGTGTAAAGGTAGAAAGTTGAAAGTGAACATAGAAAAGAGTAAGGTGATGAGGGTATCAAATGATTTAGATGAAGAAAAATTGGATATCAAATTGGGGAGGAGTAGTATGGAAGAAGTGAATGTTTTCAGATACTTGGAAGTTGACGTGTCAGCGGATGGATTTATGAAGGATGAAGTTAATCATAGAATTGATGAGGAAAAAAAGTTGAGTGGTGCGTTGAGGTATATGTGGAGACAAAAAAACGTTATCTATGGAGGCAAAGAAGGGAATGTATGAAAGTATAGTAGTACCAACACTTTTATATGGATGTGAAGCTTGGGTTGTCAATACAGCAGTGAGGAGGCAGTTGGAGGCAGTGGAGATGTCCTGTCTAAGGGCAATGTGTGGTGTAAATATTATGCAGAAAATTCAATGTGTGGAAATTAGGAGAAGGTGTGGAGTTAATAAAAGTGTTAGTCAGAGGGCTGAAGAGGGGTTGTTGAGGTGGTTTGGTCATTTAGAGAGAATGGATCAAAGTAGAATGACATGGAGAGCGTATAAATCTGTAAGGGAAGGTAGGCGGGGTAGGGGTCATCCTCGAAAAGGTTGGAAGGAAGAGGTAAGGGAGGTTTTGTGGGCGAGGGGCTTGGACTTCCAGCAGGTGTGCATGAGCGTGTTCGATAGGAGTGAATGGAGATGAATGGTATTTGGGACCTGACGATCTGTTAGTGTGAGCAGGGTAATATTTAGTAAAGGAATTCAGGGAAACCGGTTATTTTTATATAGCCAGACTTGAGTACTGGAAATAGGAAGTACAATGCCTGCACTTTAAAGGAGGGGTTCGGGATATTAGCAGTTTGGAGGGATATGTTGTGTATCTTTGTACGTATATACTTCTAAACTGTTGTGTTCTGAGCACCTCTGCAAAAACAGTGATTATGTGTGAGTGAGGTGAAAGTGTTGAATGATGATGAAAGTATTTTCTTTTTGGGGATTTTCTTTCTTTTTGAGTCACCCTGCCTCGGTGGGAGACAGCCGACTTGTTAAAAAAAAAAAATAATCCTAAGTGGTTCATCTAAACCAATGTGGAAAAATAATTTGTAAATTCTGAATTACCTTACCTCCAAATAATTAAATTTTCTAAATAATTTGTATTGAGAATGATCTTATATTCTGATATTTTATTACACAGCAAACATTTAATAATTTTATTAAATATTCCTTATTTAGAATTAATTTTCAAGGAAAAAAATAATTTTTATAATTAGTAACTCATTCCTTATATGCATTATTCAAAATAAGAAAAAATAATACTATATTACTCTACACTGTATATAAAAATTCTTCACTGTAATTCATTTAGGCATGAAGCACCTCACGTGCACCTTGATGTTAGAGGATGGTACACTCAGGTGGCCAGCTTACCTATAGGTTTATCTGGATCATAAAGGGGTAAAGTGGCTGGCGTCAGCTCCTCCTCGCATTCATTCGACTTCTTAAAACGGTACACTTCTTCATGGAATGATGGTTCTGTTGCACATACAAGAAAAATTAAATAACAAAAATCCTATGACACCCATTTATTCAACTATTATACCAACATAATCCCATGACACAGATGCATCTAACTCTTCTCTCTTTTTTTTTTTACATACCAGCCCTCTTCCACCAAGGTAGGGCAACCTGAAAAAGACGAAACACTTACACTATCAATCACTATGTCATTAACTTGCCAGAGGCATGCTGATACTACAGTTCAGATGGTCCTCCAAGCTGTAATATTCCCATTGCTCCTTCAGAGTGCAGGCTTTGTACTTCCTTCCTCCAGGACTAAAGTCTGGCTAACCAACTTCCCCGAATCCCTTCACAAAATGTCCCCCTTCTCACACTCCAATAGCTTATTAAGTCCCCAAAACAATTGGCCTCAACTCACTCCTACCTAACACACTTACACACGCCTGCTGAATGTCCAAGTCCCTCACGTACAAAGTCTCATTTACTCCCTCAAACCAACCTTTCCTAGGGTGATGCCTACTCCACCTTCCCTCCACTACATATTTACACACCCTCCAAGTCATCCTATTTTGCTCCATCCTCTCTATATGTCTAAACCACCTAAACAACCCCTCCTCAGCCCTCTAAATAATACTTTTAGTAATTCTGCACCTCCCCCTTTTCTCCAAGATATGAATTCTCTGAATAATATTTACACCACACATTGCCCTTAGACATGACATCTCCACTTCCTCCAGCCTCTTCCTTGCTGTAACATTCACCCATATAAGAGCATTGGTAGCACTATTCTCATACATTTCCCTTTTTGCCTCTATGGATAATGTTCTTAGTTGCCACAGATGCCTCAGTGCACTACCCACTTTTTTCCCCTTCATCAATTTTATGGTTCACCTCATCCTTCATTGACCCTCTGCCGACATTTCCGCTCCTAAACGTCTAAATCATTTACATCCTCCATTCTCCCTCTCTAATCTGATAATAGATCTTTCTTTACCTAAATCGTCTGTTACTCTCATGACCCTGCTCTTTCGTATGCTCACTTTTAGTTTCCTTCTTTTATATACCTTCCAAATTCGTCCACCATCCTTATCCAACTGTTATATCTACATAATCCTCAGACACTGATTCATTCAACTGTTATACCTACATAATCCTGAGACACTGATTCATTCAACTTTTTTTTTTTTTAACACGTCAGTTATCTCCCACCGAGGCAGGGTGACCCAAAAAGAAAGAAAATCCCCGAAAAGAAAAATACTTTCATCATCATTCAACACTTTTACCTCACTCATACACTATCGCTGGCTTTGCAGAGGAGCTCAGACACGACAGTTTAGAAGCCCCTCCAAACTGTCAATATCCCAAACCCCTCCTTTAAAGTGCAGGCATTGTACTTCCTATTTCCAGGACTCATGTCTAGCTAACCGGTTTCCCTAAATCCCTTCACAAAATATTACCCTGCTCACACTCCAACAGCTCAAAATTCTGAGACCCTGATTCATTCAACTGTTATATCAAAAATGCTTCCATACAGTATAATACTATAGCTGCATACAGGTTTTATTTTGATTCACTGTTATGTGATGTGTCATTTATATCAGCCACATGAACTTGGAACAACTTACAGAGTGTATTGAAGATTTCCATTAAGACAAACTTAAATGTTTATGGCCTTACTGAGGTTAGTGTTGTGGCCATGGGCCTGGAACACTACTCCAGCATGACCTAAATGAGGCTATTGTTGTAGTCATGGGCTTGGAACAAAGATCCAGCATGGCCTTAATGAGGTTACTGTTGCAGCCAAGGGTTAGAACACAGCTCCAGCATTGCCTTAATGAGGTTACTGTTGCAGCCATGGGCCGGAACACAGCTCCAGCATTGCCTTAAAGAGATTAGTGTTGTGGTCATGGGCCTGGAAGACAGCTCCAGCATAAAACAAGGAACACCTATGTTGTCCTCCACCTTTCCTCTCTAATTTTTCCTTCACTCATCTGGCCATACTTACCAGTTTCTAGTCTCTTTTTCTCCTCCTCTTCTTCCTTCTGAGCAATCTTCTGAGTCTCCTGTTCGATGTCCCACTGGTTCTGTGTGAAGACAAAAGTTGCTCTAAAAAATGTACACAATACACATCAATAACAGAGGGGCACAAACTATAGCCCATAAACTGACAGTCCAACATTCGAGCCTCTTGTTAACCCTTCTGTTTATTCATTTACAGCTGTTTATTACAATTTAATCTGAGTTCATAATAAAAACATACAATAACTTTAAAAAGGCTAAACACTCATATTATTAAACTAGTCTCTGAATTCCTTCACAATATGTTTAAGGTAATATTGCAGTGTCTATATTTAACCTCTTTCTTTCTTCTTTCAACACACTGGCCGTATCCCACCGAGGCGGGGTGGCCCAAAACGAAAAACGAAAGTTTCTCCTTTTACATTTAGTAATATACACAGGAGAAGGGATTACTAGCCCCTTGCTCCTGGCATTTTAGTTGCCTCTTACAACACGCATGGCTTATGGAGGAAGAATTCTGTTCCACTTCCCCATGGAGGTAAGAGGAAATATACAAGAACTAGAACTAGTAAGAAAATATTAGAAAACAAAGGGGGGTGTGTATATATATGCTTGTACATGTATGTGTAGTGTGACCTAAGTGTAAGTAGAAGCAGCAAGACGTAAATGAAATCTTGCATGTTTATGAGACAGAAAAATGGACACCAGCAATCCTACCATCATATAAAACAATTACAGGCTTTCGTTTTACACTCACTTGGCAGGACGGTAGTACCTCCCTGGGCGGCTGCTGTCTACCAACCTACTACCTAAGTTTATTTTCTTCTATCCTCTCTAAATGTCCAAACCACCTCAACAACCCTCCCTCTGCCCTCTGGATACTACTTGTAGAAACCCCACAACTCCTCCTAGTCTCCAAGCTACAGATTCTCTGCATTATATTCACACCACACATTGCCCTCAGACACATCTCTACTGCCTCCAGCCCTCTCGTTTTTGCAACATTCACTACCCCTGCTTCACACCCAAATAAGACTGTTGGTACCACTATACTCTCATACAGTCCGCCTCTTTGCTTCCATGGATAATGTTCTTTGTCTCCGTAGACTCCTCAGTGTACCACTCGCCTTTTCCCCCCTTCATCAATTCTATGATTCACCTTATCTTTCATAGACCCATCTGCTGACAAGTCCGCTCCTAAATATCTGAATACATTCACTTCCTTCACATTCCCTTCCTCCAATCTGATATCTTTCATTACCTAAATTTTTAGTTATCCTCATCACCTTGCTCTTTCCTACATTCCCTTTTAATTTCATTCCATTACATATCCTTCCAAACTTGTTAATCAACCTCTGCAACTTCTCTTCAGAATCTCCAAAAAGCACAGCAAAGAGCAACCATGATAACTCCCAATTTGTGTTACATTCTTTATCTCTTAACCCAAAACCTCTTGTCAACACCCAAGCATTCACTTCTCTTACAACCCTATCTATAAATATATTGAATAATCATGGTAACATCACGCATCCCTGTCTAAGGCCTACTTTTACTTGGAAATAATCTCCCTCTCTCCTACATGCTCTAACCCGAGCCTCACTATCCTCGTGAAAACTCTTACCTGCTTTCATTCACCTACCACTTATTCCATACATTTGCAACATCTGCCACGCTGCTCTCCTATCCACCCTATCATATGCCTTTTCCAAATCAATAAATGCAACAAACACTTCTTATCCTTATGTAAATACTGTTCACTTATATGTTACACTGTAAACACTTGGTCTACACACCCCCTACCTTTCCTAAAGCCTCCTTGTTCATCTGCAATCCTGCTCTCTGCCTTACTCTTAATTCTTTCAATAATAACTACCATACACTATCAGGTACACTCAACAGGCTTTTTATTTATTTCAATATGTGTCCTGTCTCCCACTAAGGCAGGGTGGCCCAAAAGAGAGAGAAGACAAGGAAGAATCACCACTAGGTTGTGAAGTCAGCCATCTGGGTGTTCATAGCTACCAGCACGAGCCCATGAATAAGAATATCTTCCTGTCTCTACAGACTTATTCAGCTATATTTTTTACACTCTTTTATCCCCTTTGCCTTTATAACTATGCATGCTTTCTGCCAATCCCTAGGTACCTTCCCCTCTTCCATTTTTTTTTTTTTCAACAAGTCGGCCATCTCCCACCGAGGCAGGGTGACCCAAAAAAGAAAGAAAATCCCCAAAAAGAAAATACTTTCATCATCATTCAACACTTTCACCACACTCACACATTATCACTGTTTTTGCAGAGGTGCTCAGAATACAACAGTTTAGAAGCATACACATATAAAGATACACAACATATCCCTCCAAACTGCCATACATTTACTAAATAAAAGCACCAACCATTCCAAAACTACATCACCAAATGTTTGCTTTTAACATTTCTGTCTTTATCCCATCAATCCCAGCTGCTTTACCCCCTCCCTTTCATTCTACCCAATGCTGCATGCACCTCCCCGCACACTCTCAACTGACTCTTCCTCACTCCTACAAGATGTTACACATCCTTGCCCAATGCATGAAATCACAACACCTCTATTTTCATCAACATTTAACAATTCCTCAAAATATTCCTTCTAACTTTCCGATACTTCCAACTCTCCATCTAATAACTCTTCTCTCCTATTCTTACCTGTCAAATCCATTCATTCCCTAGGGTTTCATAACTTATTAATCTCACTCCAAAACTTTTTCTTGTTCTCAGCAAAATCTGTTAGCAGTATCTCACCCACTCTCTCATTTGCTCTGCTTTTTCATTCCTTCACCACTATATGAAGGCCCATTAACCCTTTGACTGTTTTGGCCATATATATACGTCTTACGAGCCAGTGTTTCAAACGTATATACACATACTCAATAATTCTAGCGGCTTCAAATCAAGCAGGAGAAAGCTGGTAGGCCCACATGTGAGAGAATGGATCTGTGTGGTCAGTGTGCACCATATAAAAAAAATCCTGCAGCACGCAGTGCATAATGAGAAAAAAAAAAAGACCGTTTTTTTCAATTAAAATGCCGAGTTTGTGGTCTATTTTCATATAGTATTTATGGTGCATTCTCGTTTTCTTGGTCTCATTTGACAGAATGGAAAACATATTATAGAAACAGAGGTGATTTTGATTGGTTTTAATATGAAAATAGCCTTGAAATGGAGCTCAAAGTAGGGGAAATGTTTGATTTTTGCCGATGTTCAAAAGTAAACAAATGATGTCATTGTCCAATAAATGTCCAACTAGCCATTCTAATATGCAGTCATGAATGGGTTGACATTATTTATACAATTATTACAATACTGCAGTAGTCTGCATAACAGTAAATCTTCAATTTTTTTTTTTAATAAAAATTCAAAATAGAAAGCAAGAGTAATTTCAGAGGGGCCTAGAGACGTGACTGATGAACAAAGAAAATGTTATTTTCGAGCCAGGAATGTCTGTCTTGTTCATTCTAGACCCTATTTTGAAATTGTCATATTTTTTAATTTTTGTGAAACTGGTCAAATTGCAAATTTCTGACCACGTTATTGGGTAGTTGAAATCAGTAAATAGGCAGTTTCCTGTACTCAATCGATAGAACAAATAGAGTACTAAAGAAATAGCTATGAGTTTGATCGACTGGAACAACGGAATTAGCCGAAAATAGGGCTCAAAGTGGGCGAAATCGCCGATTCATCAATATCACCGAGGTCGCTAACTTCGCGAGAGCGTAATTCCGTCAGTTTTCCATCAAATTTCATTCTTTTGGTGTCGTTACAATAGGGACAAAATTCTCTATCATTTCATAAGAATTTGGGGGGGGGGGGATTTTGCAACACCAGGAGACACCTCAGGATTTGGGGTTGCGACAGTCAAGGGGTTAATGCTGTGTCAATGTCTAGTATACTGTGTTTCCTCATTGCTCTTACTGTTCAAGAAGTATTCCCTGATTTTGCTCTGACTTCGATGTATGTACAGTTTCCATTTGTCCTTCCTTTCTCTGAGCCTCTTACCTGATAAGGTGTTACTCTTAACCTTATATACTGTACCTCCAACAGTTGCCTTAACCTTATATACTGTACCTCCAACAGTTGTCTTAACCTTATATACTGTACCTCCAACAGTTGTCTTAACCTTATATACTATATCCCCAACAGTTTTATTAAGTGATTGTCATATGACCTAATGTTCTGTGCATGTATGTAATTATCCTCATCCACTCTGGAATATACTTTTTTAAAATCTATAAATGAAAAACAGATCCTATTCCTTATAAGGAACTGCTCACACATGTACTTGCATGTAAACACTTGCATGCTCATAAATTTTTAAGTCCTCTCTCTTTTTCTGTGGTCATAAATTGTCTTTACAATTACACTATTAAATTACCTATATGCCATACACTTCAGATGACATTTATTAGACCTTTTTCCCTACAATTCTTTGCACATATATACAATTTCCAATTTAGTAAAACCCGACATTATCTTTGCCAATTCTTGGATACATTTTGTTTGTTAATACATACAATACAAAAATGGGCCAACCACAGGAACAATCTCTCCCTCATTTTCAGTTGTAAATTCCATCCTCTCTTAACGGATTTCACTATAATACACAAATAACCCGCACATAAAAGACAGAAGCTTACGACGACGTTTCGGTCCGAGTCGGACCGAAACGTCGTCGTAAGCTTCTGTCTTTTATGTGCGGGTTATTTGTGTATCGTTCCAGTCACGGTATTGTGCCTTTTTGTTATTCACTATAATAAAAGAACAAAATTTCTGTCTCCCTTACATTTTTTATATTATAACCAATACCCCTAAAGTCATTCCTACAAATTCATAATATAGGTTGGCCATCACTGATCCGGCAATCACTAATACGGTTCCATCACTAATCTGGCACTAACTTCGACTAGCATAATTTCAAATTTTCCGGGTTGCCGAATCAACCTGCCATTACTGTTTGGTGGTGCACTTGCTGCATAAACACTGTTAGCATCACTTGCAAACACAAGCAAACTACTCCAATTTTTCTCCATTTATTGTAATAACCTGCTCACTTTTAGCTCCATGGTTCCAAAGAATAAAGGAAATGCTTCTCATTGTGTAAAATGCAAACACCGTACACTGTCCATAAAAGTTAAGGTTGAACTTCTGAAAAAAACTCAACAGTGGTGTGTCTGTGAGAAGCTTGTGTGAATTACACAGCGCTGGCTCTTCCACAGTTTGTGACAAAGAAATAAAGAAAAATTACTCAGACTCTTTGCTATCAGCGATTCAAAGAAACAGATGTGTAAAAGGAAAACATTGAAGGAAGGAGAAACTTCAGAACTAGATCAAGCTTTGATGAAGTGGTTTAGGTTGAGGGTGTTGAGCTGTCTGGAGATCAGGTGAAGGAACATGCCAAAATTTTTCATGAAGAACCAGGACTAGATTATGAGTATGATTACAGTGAAGGTTGGCTGGAGCGTTTCAAGGATCGACATGGCTTTAAGTTTCGTGCAGTGTGTTATGAAAAACGTTCAGCAGACAAGGAAGCAGCTGCTAAATTTGTTTAATTCACCAACTTAGTTTCAAATGAAAAATTAAGTCCTGAGCAGGTCTACAATGCAGATAAGACAGCACTGCATTGGAAATGTATGCCAAGAAGAACTCTGACAAATGAGGAAGTAGAATCACCAACAGGTTAAAAGCATCGCAAGACTGTCACACTGCTGGGTTGCTCTAATGTTGCAGGAATGCAAAAGTGTAAGTTGCTGGTCATCGGTAAAAGTTTACATCCTAGGGCTTTCAAAGGTATGACACAATTTCCTGTAATTTACTGTGCCAACAAAAAAGGATGGGCTCTTGCTCTTGATCTAGGGAATTGGATCTCATTTGTTTGTTGGACTCTTATTGAAACTTGGGTAATGTATGATAAAAAGATGCTTCTTAACATACACCAAAAATGAAAGAAATCAGACCATAAATAACGGAGTTCACTTCTCAGCCATTAGCCTCCCCTTAGCAGTATATTTTCATATGGTTTTTATGGTTGTATTCTCGTTTTATTTGGTCTCGTGTGATAGAATGGAAGATCTTTTCTTCTTTCAACAAACCGGCCATATCCCACCAAGGCAGGGTGACCCAAAAAGAAAAACAAAAGTTTCTCTTTTTAAATTTAATAATTTATACAGGAGAAGGGGTTACTAGCCCCTTGCTCCCGGCATTTTAGTCGTCTCTTACAACACGCATGGCTTACGGAGGAAGAAATCTGTTCCACTTCCCCATGGAGATAAAGAAAATAGCAGAAAACACAGAGGGGTGTGTGTATATATATGCTTGAACATGTATGTAGATAAAGAAAAATTGGATATCAAATTGGGGAGGAGGAGTATGGAAGAAGTAAATGTTTTCAGATACTTGGGAGTTGACGTGTCGGCGGATGGATTTATGAAGAATGAGGTTAATCGTAGAATTCATGAAGGAAAAAAGGTGAGTGGTGTGTTGAGGCATATGTGGAGACAAAAAACGTTATCTATAGAGGCAAAGAAGGGAATGTATGAAAGTATAGTAGTACCAACACTCATATATGGGTGTGAAGCTTGGGTTGTGAATGAAGCAGCGAGGAGGTTGTTGGAGGCAGTGGAAATGTCCTGTCTAAGGGCAATGTGTGGTGTAAATATTATGCAGAAAATTCGGAGTGTGGAAATTAGGAGAAGGTGTGGAGTTAATAAAATTATTAGTCAAGAGGGCTGAAGAGGGGTTGTTGAGGTGGTTTGGTCATTTAGAGAGAATGGATCAAAGTACAATGACATGGAGAGCATTTAAATCTGTAGGAAGGGGTAAGGGAGGTTTTGTGGGCGAGGGGCTTGGACTTCCAGCAGGTGTGCATGAGCGTGTTCGATAGGAGTGAATGGAGACGAATGGTATTTGGGACTTGACGATCTGTTGGAGTGTGAGCAAGGTAATATTTAGTGAAGGGATTCAGGGAAACCGGTTATTTTTATACAGCCGGAATTGAGTCCTGGAAATGGGAAGTACAATGCCTGCACTCTAAAGGAGGGGTTTTGAGATATTAGCAGTTTGGAGGGATATGTTGTGTATCTTTATACGTATATGCTTCTAAACTGTTGTGTCCTGAGCACCTCTGCAAAAACAGTGATTATGTGTGAGTGAGGTGAAAGTGTTGAATGATGATTAAAGTATTTTCTTTTTGGGGATTTTCTTTCATTTTGGGTCACCCTGCCTCGTTGGGAGACAGCCGACTTGTTGAGAGAAAAAAAAAAACATGTATGTGTAATGTGACCTAAGTGTAAGTAGAAGTAGCAAGATGTACCTGAAATCTTGCATGTTTATGAGACAGGAAAAAGGACACCAGCAATCCTACCATCACGTAAAACAATTACAGGCTTTCGTTTTACACTCACTTGGCAGGACGGTAGTACCTCCCTGGGTGGCTGCTGTCTACCAACCTACTATGTAGGAGAATGGAAGATATACTACAAAAATAAATACGATTTTAATTGGTTTCACAATGAAAAGTACCTTGAAATTGAGCTCAAAATAGCAGAAATGTTCGATTCTTTGATGACATCAGTGGCAGACAACATGAATCAGCAGTGGCAGACATGAAGCAGCAGTGGCAGACAACATGAATCAGCAGTGGCAGACATGAAGCAGCAGTGGCAGACAACATGAATCAGCAGTGGCAGACATGAAGCAGCAGTGGCAGACAACATGAATCAGCAGTGGCAGACATGAAGCAGCAGTGACAGACAACATGAAGCAGCAGTGACAACATGAAGCAGCAGTGACAGACAACATGAAGCAGCAGTGACAGACAACATGAAGCAGCAGTGACAGACAACATGAAGCAGCAGTGACAGACAACATGAAGCAGCAGTGACAGACAACATGAAGCAGCAGTGACAGACAACATGAAGCAGCAGTGACAGACAACATGAAGCAGCAGTGACAGACAACATGAAGCAGCAGTGACAGACAACATGAAGCAGCAGTGACAGACATGAAGCAGCAGTGACAGACATGAAGCAGCAGTGACAAACAGCATAAAGCAGCAGTGACAGATAACATGAAGCAGCAGTGACAGATGACATGAAGCAGCAGTGGCAGACAACATGAAGCAGCAGTGACAGATAACATGAAGCAGCAGTGACAGACATGAAGCAGCAGTGACAAACAGCATAAAGCAGCAGTGACAGATAACATGAAGCAGCAGTGACAGATGACATGAAGCAGCAGTGGCAGACAACATGAAGCAGCAGTGACAGATAACATGAAGCAGCAGTGGCAGACATGAAGCAGCAGTGGCAGACATGAAGCAGCAGTGACAGACAACATGAAGCAGCAGTGACAGATAACATGAAGCAGCAGTGACAGACAACATAAAGCAGCAGTGACAGATAACATGAAGCAGCAGTGACAGACAACATGAAGCAGCAGTGACAGACAACATGAAGCAGCAGTGACAGACAACATGAAGCAGCAGTGACAGACATCATGAAGCCGCTGTGACAGACAACATGAGGCAGCAGTGACAGACATCATGAAGCTGCTGTGACAGACAACATAAAGCAGCAGTGACAGATAACATGAAGCAGCAGTGACAGACAACATGAAGCAGCAGTGGCAGACATGAGGCAGCAGTGACAGACAACATGAAGCAGCAGTGACAGACAACATGAAGCAGCAGTGGCAGACATGAGGCAGCAGTGACAGACAACAAGAAGCAGCAGTGACAGACAACATGAAGCAGCAGTGACAGACAACATGAAGCAGCAGTGACAGACAACATGAAGCAGCAGTGACAGACAACATGAAGCAGCAGTGACAGACATCATGAGGTGGCAGTGGCAGACATGAAGCAGCAGTGACAGACATGAAGCAGCAGTGGCAGACATGAAGCAGCAGTGACAGACAACATGAAGCAGCAGTGACAGACAACATGAAGCAGCAGTGGCAGACATCATGAAGCCGCTGTGACAGACAACATGAAGCAGCAGTGACAGATAACATGAAGCAGCAGTGACAGACATGAAGCAGCAGTGACAGACAACATGAAGCAGCAGTGACAGATAACATGAAGCAGCAGTGACAGACAACATGAAGCAGCAGTGACAGACAACATGAAGCAGCAGTGACAGACAACATGAAGCAGCAGTGACAGACAACATGAAGCAGCAGTGACAGACAACATGAAGCAGCAGTGACAGACAACATGAAGCAGCAGTGACAGACAACATGAAGCAGCAGTGACAGACAACATGAAGCAGCAGTGACAGATAACATGAAGCAGCAGTGACAGACAACATGAAGCAGCAGTGACAGACAACATGAAGCAGCAGTGACAGACAACATGAAGCAGCAGTGACAGACAACATGAAGCAGCAGTGACAGACAACATGAAGCAGCAGTGACAGACAACATGAAGCAGCAGTGACAGACAACATGAAGCAGCAGTGACAGACAACATGAAGCAGCAGTGACAGACAACATGAAGCAGCAGTGACAAATAACATGAAGCAGCAGTGACAAATAACATGAAGCAGCAGTGACAGACAACATGAAGCAGCAGTGACAGACAACATGAAGCAGCAGTGACAGACAACATGAAGCAGCAGTGACAGACAACATGAAGCAGCAGTGACAGATAACATGAAGCAGCAGTGACAGACAACATGAAGCAGCAGTGACAGACAACATGAAGCAGCAGTGACAGATAACATGAAGCAGCAGTGACAGACAACATGAAGCAGCAGTGACAGACAACATGAAGCAGCAGTGACAGACATCATGAAGCCGCTGTGACAGACAACATGAAGCAGCAGTGGCAGACAACATGAAGCAGCAGTGGCAGACAACATGAGGTGGCAGTGGCAGACATGAAGCAGCAGTGGCAGACATGAAGCAGCAGTGGCAGACATGAAGCAGCAGTGACAGACATCATGAAGCCGCTGTGACAGACAACATGAAGCAGCAGTGGCAGACAACATGAAGCAGCAGTGACAGACAACATGAAGCAGCAGTGACAGACAACATGAAGCAGCAGTGGCAGACATCATGAGGTGGCAGTGGCAGACATGAAGCAGCAGTGACAGACATCATGAAGCCGCTGTGACAGACAACATGAAGCAGCAGTGGCAGACAACATGAGGTGGCAGTGGCAGACATGAAGCAGCAGTGGCAGACATGAAGCAGCAGTGGCAGACATGAAGCAGCAGTGACAGACAACATGAAGCAGCAGTGGCAGACAACATGAAGCAGCAGTGACAGACAACATGAAGCAGCAGTGACAGACAACATGAAGCAGCAGTGACAGACAACATGAAGCAGCAGTGACAGACAACATGAAGCAGCAGTGACAGATAACATGAAGCAGCAGTGACAGACAACATGAAGCAGCAGTGACAGACAACATGAAGCAGCAGTGGCAGACATCATGAGGTGGCAGTGGCAGACATGAAGCAGCAGTGACAGACATCATGAAGCCGCTGTGACAGACAACATGAAGCAGCAGTGGCAGACAACATGAAGCAGCAGTGGCAGACAACATGAGGTGGCAGTGGCAGACATGAAGCAGCAGTGGCAGACATGAAGCAGCAGTGGCAGACATGAAGCAGCAGTGACAGACATCATGAAGCCGCTGTGACAGACAACATGAAGCAGCAGTGGCAGACAACATGAAGCAGCAGTGACAGACAACATGAAGCAGCAGTGACAGACAACATGAAGCAGCAGTGGCAGACATCATGAGGTGGCAGTGGCAGACATGAAGCAGCAGTGACAGACATCATGAAGCCGCTGTGACAGACAACATGAAGCAGCAGTGGCAGACAACATGAAGCAGCAGTGGCAGACAACATGAGGTGGCAGTGGCAGACATGAAGCAGCAGTGGCAGACATGAAGCAGCAGTGGCAGACATGAAGCAGCAGTGACAGACAACATGAAGCAGCAGTGGCAGACAACATGAAGCAGCAGTGACAGACAACATGAAGCAGCAGTGGCAGACAACATGAGGTGGCAGTGGCAGACATGAAGCAGCAGTGACAAAGTGTAGCATTAAGAGTGTAGCAATTAAGTGTAGCATTAAGAGTGTAGCCTTAAGTGAAGCATTAAGAGTGTAGCACTTATAAGTCACTCTGTCTAACTTTTTTGGGTTATCCTAGGTTCTCTACACATGTAGTAAGGAGTAGGAATGGCCGCTGTGGTGGCCCTATAAACCCCAACAACAATGGCTGCTGTCACCACCACTAGCCACATACCTAATGACATGTATTTTATTCATTCTAACGTATATATCATGTTTCTATGTTATTAATATTGTTTATTATGTCATATTACATGAATTGTGATAGATAAATAAGCTGTAGAGATGACATTAGGGAAATTATTTAAGTATTTTCTCGTGCCTGGAATTCCACTGGAACGAATTAATTCCATTTCAATTAATTTAAGTGAGGAAAATTGACTCTGCAAACAAGCAAATCCAGTTGCGAGCAAGGTCGTGGAACAGATTAAACTCGTAAGTAGAGGTTCCACTGTACTACATTCTTTTAAGTCTAAAGTATCACATCCATTTTATGAGGTGCCTACCAAGTGCAGTTAACTCTGGCAGACAAGTACGTGACTTTCTTAAGTAATTTAATGTGAGAGATATGGTTTGCTGAGTTGCTAATGCTTGGAAGTCTGTAGAGGCATCCACACTGAAAAACAGATGGCATAAATTGTGGCCAGGGTTAATGTTTAAGACTGCACCTGGTGAAGACATTGAAGATGACTTTACAGGATTTAAGGTTTTAACCCTTAAACTGTCCAAGCAGATCTACGTTCACATGCGTAGTGCTTCAAAAGTAGATCTACGTTTTTTACATATTTTCAAATATAACAACAAAAAAAAAAAGTAGATCAATTTTTTTACAAGTTTTCAAATTAAAAAAAAAAAAAATCTGCATTTTTACATACTTTCAAATGTTGAAAAAATGTAGATCTACGTTTGGACAGTTTAAGGGTTAAAGGAAAACGAGATTATACACGATCTGCTTTCTTTTGCTCATGATCTGATTAATCCTACTGCAGAGGATCTTGCATCAAGGATGGATGAAGATAATGCTGGGAATGAATGAATGTAGATGAATAATGCAGATGAATAATACTGCCTCAGAAATTGTGCAGATGGTTTTAAGTCCACAGCAACAAGCCAGTGGAGGAGAAAGCAGTGATGAAAATGAGGAAGATGTAGCAGAGTCTACTGATAGTTTAATTCAGTTGACAGGTGAACTGCTAAAAGGTCTAGAGCAATGCAATTTTGTAGTGAACAAGAAACAATGAAAGCGTAAATGCTGCAGGATAAACCAATCAAAGGCAAAAAAATTTATGAAACAGCTCAGCTTGCAAGATATGTTCAAAAAATAGCTAAAAAGCACTCAACAGAGAAGTCACCATTTGAAAATCTAGTGCCTTCAACATCCACTCGCCCAGATGTGCTGCCACCATCATCAATTCCCAATGTCTCAGTTGCCTTCCAAGATGAAGATGGCAATCCTAACAGCCCTTCACCTCAAGACGTGTAAATGTGCTTAGATGTAAATTTCAGCTCTTCACTTTGGAAGTGGCAGTGATGAACTTTGTGTAAGTCAAGTTGTTAACTTTATTAATCAACTTGTACTGATTTACTTGTACTGTACAAACAGTGAGATTCAGTGTCTGGATTCATGTAGACTTCTAGGAAAGTAACCTTGTCCCTCCATGAAGAGTAATACACAAATAACCTGCACTTATTAGACTGATGCTCATGATGTTTACGTTAAACTTGGACCATTAACAAGTCACAGAGAAGCGAGAAGGGAAGAGAACCAGAATATGAGAGAGGGGGCAGGGAAAGGGGGTGGTAAAATGGTAGAATGGATATTGTGACTTTTTCTTCTTTAATTTGTAAGGAGTATTGAGCTGTATATCCTGTTCCATCACATCACCATTTTCACCACTAACAGCGAGATATAGTTTCTCTCTTCCATTCTTTAGCTCAACTCCTGTTTTGTCTTGCCCTGACAAGTATGTTCCTGTTAAGTTTCAACACTAAGAAATTAACCAACAAGTCACATATAAGTATAGCCTCTCTTCACTCAACGACAGAGTTCTGTTCCCAAGACCACATCGGAAAACAAATTCATTGCTAAATGAGCAGCATACTATAATGGTAGTGGGTCTTTGTCAACCATCTTTGAAATTCTATTAATGTCACCTTCGCACCATTTATAAGATTTCTGGTATATTTTTAAATGTTTATACAGTAGTGTACTGTATATTGTAATAAACAGAATAAAGGAAATCAGCTCTAATATACATTATTTAGGTATGCATACTGGATTGAGAGCCCGTTGTAAGCCCGAGTCGTCGGTAAAGGAGTATGTCGCTAATTGAATACATATAAAGGATGTACAGAAGTTGCAAAAATAAAATAATGCAGATAAACTTACCTTCAGGTGGCGTAGAGAAAGGCGGTGTTCCTCTAGAATCATTCTATTGTAACTGTTGCTGCAGCACCTCACCCTCGAGTACCGACTCACCAGCTGAAGAAACATGAGCACTCGTCAAAAAACATTCACAGTAGAAGTTTTATGCTTCTAGGTTCTGCTTGAGCTACATAGAACATAAGTTGTTCTAACCATTTTTAGTTTATATACACCATGATAAGAAATCATATGAAGTATGCCGCACTGACCGTGTGCTCTGTCGTCTGGCAGTGCTGCCGGATGCTGCTGCTCATGTAACAATTACACTTCATGCATCGAGGATACCCAATTTTGCTCTTGGGCTTCTGCTTGCTTACCAACTATGACAGGGAGCAATGGGACTTGTTAAGTAGTAGCAGTGTGCACTAAAAAGACTTTCATAAAATATTTTACATACTGTATATCATAATATTTATAACAAATTACTGGCTCAGATTTTCTGACACAATAAATTAATTAAATTTGCCCTTCATAAATGCTACCATACACCATACTGTTTAGCTTCACAAAATAACATTCACAATTAAAACAGTAAAACTGAAATAGTAACATGAAAAATTAGACACGTGTGCAACATCTGCCCGAAATATTCAGGCATTAGCGTTAGTGACTTTCTTTGTACTTAGCGATATTTTACAACTTGTAAATCACACATTGTATATTATGAAATGAAATAAAAAATTGAATTTAATCTGGGTATATTTGTAGACGTTTTGCCATCCAGTGGCTATATCAATACAAATTTAAATGGTGCTCTTCACCAACTCCAAGGCTGAGGGACTGATTCCTTCATTTGTATACAGTTCTACAGTCTTCCCATTATGTCCCTGAATTTGTACTGATAAAGCCATTGGATGGTGAAGCATCTACAAATAGATACCCAGATGTTGCACATGTCTAATTCTTCATCTTGTGGGTACTGTATACCGTTCATGTACAAAAAGTAACGTACCTTTGAATCAGCAATTAAGACATCAATGACGGCATTATTGCGGCTGTGGAAGGCTCGGGCCATCATCTCGTGGTTTTTGCTCTCTAGATGACTCAGGTATGCCTGTTACACATTACAAATCAATTATTAAACATGCAACCAAACTAAACCTGCCTATCTAACAGCTCTCTTACTGAAAAAGTGTCTGCAACTTACAAAATCCTGAACAATTCCTGCAACACAAATCAGTGAGTTTACAGAGGCACATGTACTTAAACATAAGTCAACTAAATTGATAGACATTAATGTATCTACTGAATGATGAAAGAAAAAAAAATCAGTAAGAGAACCACAGTTAGAACCATGGGTAGAACCACAGGTAGACCCATGGTTGGAACCACAGGTAGACCCATGGTTAGAACCACAGGTAGACCCATGGTTAGAACCACAGGTAGACCCATGGTTAGAACCACAGGTAGACCCATGGTTAGAACCACAGGTAGACCCATGGTTAGAACCACGGGTAGACCCATGGTTAGAACCACAGGTAGACCCATGGTTAGAACCACAGGTAGACCCATAATTGGAATCACAGGTAGATCCATGGTTAAAACCACAGGTGGACCCATGGTTAAAACCACAGGTGGACCCATGGTTAAAATCACAGGTGGACCCATGGTTAAAACCACAGGTGGACCCATGGTTAGAACCACAGGTGGACCCATGGTTAGAACCACAGGTGGACCCATGGTTAGAACCACAGGTGGACCCATGGTTAGAACCACAGGTGGACCCATGGTTAGAACCACAGGTAGACCCATGGTTAGAACCACAGGTGGACCCATGGTTAGACCCACAGGTGGACCCATGGTTAGACCCACAGGTGGACCCATGGTTAGAACCACAGGTGGACCCATGGTTAGAACCACAGGTGGACCCATGGTTAGAACCACAGGTGGACCCATGGTTAGAACCACAGGTAGACCCACAGCTAGAATCATGGTTAGTGCCATAGGTAGAGCCATGGGGTAGACCCATGGGTAGAACTACGGGTACAACCACAGGCCTCCAAGAAATGCAATCAAAGTAGCTATTCACTCTAAATTTTGAGGATGCCATTACAAAATGGTAAACCGGCAAGCAAATGGAAAAAAAAAAACGTGTCAACATTTAATGAACGGTATGATGGAAGGTCCTTTCAACTAGAAGCCTGTCTCACTGAGAAGAAGCACTGTGATGTTATAAATCCCTTGCAAACTAAGCAATAAACATAATTAAAGAAACCAATAAGAAAACTTTGGTAAATTGTGTAAAAGGTGAGGATGGATAGTAATGAAGTTTAATGAAGATATACAGTAGGGTCCCGTTTTATGGTGTTTTGCCTTACAGCATTCCGTTAATACGAACATTGCAAATTACAGTGGAACCCAGAGTTCTGTCCTTAATCCGTTCCAGGAGCTAGGACTAAAGTCGAAACATCCTAAAGTCGTAGCAATATTTCCCAGGAGAATTAATGTAAATATAATTAATCTGGTCTAGGTAGTAGGTTGGTAGACAGCAACTGCTCAGGAAGGTACTACCGTCCTGCCAAGCGAGCGTAAAACTGAAGCCTGTAATTGTTTTACACGATCATAGAATTGCTGGTGTCTTTTTTTCTGTCTCATACACATGCAAGATTTCAGGTACGTCTTGCTACTTCTACTTACACTTAGGTCACACTACACATACATGTACAAGCATACATATATACACACCCCTTTGGGTTTTCTTCTATTTTCTTTCTAGTTCTTTTTTTATTTATTAACACACTGGCCGATTCCCACCAAGGCAGGGTGGCCCGAAAAAGAAAAACTTTCACCATCATTCACTCCATCACTGTCTTGCCAGAAGGGTGCTTTACACTACAGTTTTTAAACTGCAACATTAACACCCCTCCTTCAGAGTGCAGGCACTGTACTTCCCATCTCCAGGACTTGAGTCCGGCCTGCCGGTTTCCCTGAATCCCTTCATAAATGTTACTTTGCTCACACTCAAACAGCACGTCAAGTATTAAAAACCATTTGTCTCCATTCACTCCTATCAAACACGCTCACGCATGCCCGCTGGAAGTCCAAGCCCCTCGCACACAAAACCTCCTTTACCCCCTCCCTCCAACCTTTCCTAGGCCGACCCCTACCCCGCCTTCCTTCCACTACAGACTGATACACTCTTGAAGTCATTCTATTTCGCTCCATTCTCTCTACATGTCCGAACCACCTCAACAACCCTTCCTCAGCCCTCTGGACAACAGTTTTGGCAATCCCGCACCTCCTCCTAACTTCCAAACTACGAATTCTCTGCATTATATTCACACCATACATTGCCCTCAGACATGACATCTCCACTGCCTCCAGCCTTCTCCTCGCTGCAACATTCATCACCCATGCTTCACACCCATATAAGAGCGTTGGTAAAACTATACTCTCATACATTCCCCTCTTTGCCTCCAAGGACAAAGTTCTTTGTCTCCACAGACTCCTAAGTGCACCACTCGCCCTTTTCCCCTCATCAATTCTATGATTCACCTCATCTTTCATAGACCCATCCACTGACACGTCCACTCCCAAATGTTCTTGTTTATTTCCTCTTACCTCCATGGGAAAGTGGAACAGTATTCTTCCTCCGTAAGCCATGTGTGTTGTAAGAGGCGACTAAAATGCCGGGGGCAAGGGGCTAGTAACCCCTTCTCCTGTATATATTACTAAATGTGAAAGAAGAAACTTTCGCTTTTCCTTTTGGGCCACACCGCCTCGGTGGGATACGGCCGGTGTGTTGAAAGAAAGATAATCTGTGCTGAGCGCAAAGACAAAGCCGTCTCCCACACCATTCTCAGCCAGTGTAGTGTTGTTTCTCGGTGAGTAGACATATCCTGCCAGGTCTTACGAAACATTTCATAATAATCCATTGTTTTTGCCACTTGTTTGTGACTGCTAAATAAGCAACCACAGCCCCAAAGAAAGCTCCTAGTGGCAGTGCTTTGGTAAAGAAAGTGAGGAACACTGTACAAATGAAAAAAGAAATCCTAAGAAAATATGATAGTGGCATATGCAATGCTGAGCTCGGCAGGATGTACGGAAAGTCACCATCAACAATCAACTCTATTGTGGCAGAGAAAAGAAATCATGGAAGCTGATGTTGCGAAAGGGGTGAATGCGATAACCAAACAGAGATCCCAAACAACTGAGGAAGAAGAGAAATTGTTGTTGGTGTGGATCAGAGAGAAAGAGTTAGCAGGACACAGGTTGTGCAGTCTATTATTTGTGAAAAGGCAAGACAGTTGCATGACAACCTCATAAAGAAACTGCCTGAAACAAGTGCTGATGTAGGGGAATTTAAGGCCAGCAAAGGCTGGTTTGAAAAATTCAAGAAGCAAAATGACATACACAGTGTTGTAAGGCACGGCGAGGGTGCCAGTTCAGACAAACAAGCGGCTGAAAAATTTGTGGGGGATTTCATATCTTATGTACAGGCTGAAAAATTCCAACCCCAACAAGTGTTCAATTGTGATGAAACAGGCCTGTTTTGGAAGAAAATGCCAAAGAGGACCTACATTACACAGGAGGGAAAAGGCACTCCCAGGACACAAGCCTATGAAAGACAGGCTACCTCTCTTGTTGTGTGGTAATGCTAGTGGTGATTTCAAAGTGAAGCCTTCACTGGTGTATCAATCTGAAAATCCCAGAGTGTTCAAGAAAAACAGTGTTGTTAAGAGTAAATTGTGTGTGATGTGGAAGGCTAACAGTAGGGCATGGGTCACTAGGGAAATTTTCCTGGAATGGTTCAATGAAGTGTTTGGCCCGAGTGTGAAGAAATACCTCCTGGATAATAAATTGCCACTCCAGTGCCTCCTGTTGATGGACAATGCTCCTGCTCATCCTCCAGACTTAGAAGACCAACTGTCTAAGGAATTCAGTTTTGTAACAGCAAAGTTCTTGCCTCCTAACACCACTCTTCTCCTCCAGCCCATAAACCAGCAGATCATTGCAAACTTCAAAAAATTGTGCATCAAAGCAATGTTTCAAAGGTGCTTCGACATAGATATGGCTTGGCAGGGAGTGACTTCCAGGATGATGAACTCTGCTTAGGGAAAACTGTGGCCAGATTGTGTCCAAAAGAAGTATTTTAGGACTGACCCTGTTGACCCTACACCTGTCGTGTGATCAACTGTGGCATTGGGGAATTCCATGGGGTTGGATGTGAGTGGCCAGGACATGGAAGAGTTGGTGGAGGACCACAATGAAGAGCTAACCACTGATGAGATGCAAGAGCTTCATCTGCAACACCAACAGACCACAGCTCAGGAAATTGCTTCAGAGGAGGAGGAAGAGAGATGGAAGGCACCCTCTTCAAAGATTAAGGAGATTTGTGCAATGTGGACTAAAGTGCATTCATTAGTGGAGGAACATCACCCTGAGAAAGCTGTTGCAATCCATGCTAGTGACTTTTACAATGACAATGCCACGTCTCATTTTAGGGAAATCTTAGAGACGCCAGAAACAGACCTAACTAGACAGACATTTTGTGTGACAGGGGTCCAGCGACTCTCAAGCTGGTTCTAGTGGCATTAAAAAACGAAGGAGGGAAGTGACCCCAGATAAGGACTTGGTACCCAAGAGTCCTTATGGAGGGGGATTCCCCTTCCAAACACTAACCTATCTTCCCTCTCCCCTCCTTCCTGTCTTCCTTCCAGCAACAACAGCCTTCAATAAAGGTAAGTGTCATGTGCAATGTTCATTATTTTGTGCAAGTAACTATCTTTAAGGTAAAAAAATTTTTTTTTGTTTTGATACTTCTGGGTATCTGGAACGGATTAATTCCATTTACATTATTTCTTATGGGGAAAATGGTTTTGGTTTTGGCCGATTTCAGTTTTGGCTGATGGCTCTGGAACGGATAAAACACAAAAACTAAGGGTCCACTGTATTTAACACCATTTCAGCAATTTCACCATCACTCAAGGAAAGCACAACATGTGCATCACTGTCAATGTTCAGTTCTTCATGGTATATTCTAGCTTGTTTCATGACCAACAAACCAATCAGTGGCATATGTTCACTTCTTCATTGTCGAATCCACTATCAGCATACAGTCAAGATCGTTCTTTGCCTTATGCAGTGTTTTCCTATTTTTCATTAGTTTTTGGTCATCACTGTCACTATAGTACTTCAGTAGCTTGTCTTTCTGTTTCTTTAGCCCTTTCAGGGTCCAGAGGACAAATTTCAAAGTATGCACCAGTGTCCAAGAATTTTCAAAAAATATTTTTTTTTATTTTTTTCTAATGAAATGGTAGAGAATCTTTTTCTGAAAGTAATAAAACAAAAAGTACAAAATTTGGTGGAAAACTGACAAAATTATGCTCTCGCGAATTTTGATGTGTCAGCGATATTTGCGCATCGGTGATTTTGCCGACTTTGACTTCCATTTTAGGCCAATTACATTATTCCAGTCGACCAAATTCTTAATTATTTCAGTAGTATTACTTCTGTTCTATCAACCGAGTACAATAAATTGCCAAATCAACTGTTTCAACAACAAAATAATGTGACTGGAAATTGGTAATTTGGCCAATTTAGTGCAAAGTTCAAAATATTCCATTTTCAAAATAGGGTCCAGAATAAACAATGCAGACATTCTTGGCACTAAACTAACATGTCCTCTGTTCATTAGTTAAGTTTTAAGGCTTTACAAATGAATTCCATTTTGATTTTTTTGTTCACATAATGAATTTTTATTCAAACCAAAAAATAGAAGATTTACTGTTATGCAATATTGTAATAATTGTATAAATAATATCAGCACATTTGTGAACATATATTAGACCCACCAGCTGGCGTTTATTAGACGTGTGGTGTCATTTGTTTACTCTTGAACATCGACAAAAATTTAACATTTTCACTACTTTGAGCTCAATTTCAAGCCATTTCCAATACTAAAACCAATCAAAATCATCTCTATTTCTATAATATATCTTCCATTCTATCAAATGAGACCAAGAAATTGCAAATACAATCATAAAAAACATATTAAAAAACACTGCAAGTCGCTGTTTTAATCGAAAATTGTGGTCTAAGTTTTTTTCTCTCATTTTGCACTGTGTGCTGCAGGATTTATGTGGTGCACACATACCACATAGATGTATTCTCTCATATCTAGGCCCAAATTTACTTCTCACAGATTATAAGAGTGAGCTGAACTCATGGCATAGATCTACTGTTTGGACCCTCAACAAAAAGCCGTAGATCTACGGCACGGACCCTGAAAGGGTTAAATCATAAACAGTGGTAGTTCCAACACCATATTCTTCAGTAAGAGGCCACACTGACCATAATCAAGCTTCTGCAGTAACTCTACTTTCTGCGTTAATGATAACGTCAGATGCTTCCTTTTCTTTTTCTCACTGTTGCAAATAGGGGTATCTGCAGCTCTTTTTGACATTTTCAGTGAAATTAAACAGTCACAAAATAAAAAACAAAAACAAAGTATCAGCGAACAGCAGATGCAAGTGTGAACACTTTAAGCACTGCGAGACAACTGACGCCTGCCACTCTGGCTGTCAGTGCTGGGTCACACAACCATGTGGCGGCATTGGAGTTATGTAGAGATGTGCGACGCTCCACGCTCCACGAAAATACTACAGTGGACCCCCGCATAACGATTACCTCCGAATGTGACCAATTATGTAAGTGTATTTATGTAAGTGCGTTTGTACGTGTATGTTTGGGGGTCTGAAATGGACTAATCTACTTCACAATATTTCTTATGGGAACAAATTCGGTCAGTACTGGCACCTGAACATACTTCTGGAGTGAAAAAATATCGTTAACCGGGGGTCCACTGTACTTTGGTTTTCAGACCTTTTCAAATTTCAGAATTTTGGATAAAGGGATGTGGACCTGTACAAAGTAAATACACTTACACAAGTACAGTATGTAAATTACTAACAGGAATATGATATACTGATGTGGTCTTCTTTTTCTTCTTTCAACAAACCAGCCGTATCCCACGGAGGCAAGGTGGCTTAAAAAGAAAAACAAAAGTTTCTCTTTTTAACTTAATTCATACAGGAGAAGGGGTTACTAGCCCCTTGCTCCCAGCATTTTAGTCGCCTCTTACTTTAGAGTATGAGAGTGTGTGAGGGGAAGTCACACGCGGTCGAGCTCCGTCAAAAATTATTTTTCCTGATAGTCCCAAGTGGGAACAGAGGACGGGAAATAAGCGTGTACAACCATAAAGTGATATACTCCCTGTGAACCAACATAAAAGGAATATTAGTGAACACCAAATAGAAAAATATGGATTACAGTGTCATATGGAGAGTGCCAGTTAGAACAACGGTTACTCTGGAAATAAGCCTGACCAGCACTAGCAAACTATTGCCAGATGTCAACACAAGTGGAAATAAACAGATATTGAACTATCTATAAGTATTATGGCGAGTGACAAATACACCTACCATCCGACTTACGACCTGCTCAACTTATGACCTGCTCGACCTACGACCACTTGACTTACGACCACTCGACTTACGACTGTGTTTTTTATGCCAAATTTCTGGGAAATAAACAACTATTTGTGTTGTACACAGTGTTTATCCTAAACCTTACAGTATAAAATAGTACTAACAGCATAAAAAGTAAAGTAAAACAATAAATACCAAAATAAAACAATAAAATAAAGTCATTACAAAAATGTTTTGTTGATATTCAGTAGTAAAGTTCGACTTGTGGCCATTTCGACTTACAACCGGTTTCTTGGAACCGAACTCGGTCGTAAGTCAGATGTGTAGTGACATAGTGAAATAAATTGTAGATACGAGTAATCTAAATTATCCCCAGTATAGCGTAAAATATATGGTGTAGCATATGGGAATATTTACAAGCAACTGGCACTAGTGAACTATTGCCGGAGGTCTAGAGAAGTGGAAATAATGGAGGAGTATTTACTACAGTCATAAGTAATGAAATGAGTGATGGTAGCATTGAGGTGCAGGGAATCACAGTACAGTGGACCCCCGGTACTCGATGGCATCGGTACAAGTTAACCCTTTGACTGTTTTGGTCGTAGATATACGTCTTACGAGCCAATGTTTCAGACATAAATATACTTAATAATTCTAGCGGCTTCAAATCAAGCGGAAGAAAGCTGGTAGGCCCACATGTGAGAGAATGGGTATGTGTGGTCAGTGTGCACCACATAAAAAAAATCCTGCAGCACACAGTGCGTAATGAGAAAAAAAAAACTGATCATTTTTTTGGATTGAAACGCCGACTTTGAGGTGTATTTTCGTATAGTATTTATTGATGTATTTGCGTTTTCATGGTCTTAGGTGATAAAATGGAAAACATATTACAGAAATAGAGATGATTTTTATTACTTTGATGATGAAAACGACCTTGAAACTGAGCTCAAAGTAGCGGAAATGCTCGATTTTTACCAATGTTCAGGAGTAAACAAATCACATCACACGTCCAATACACGTCAACTGGGGAGTCTAATATTCTTTCACTAGTGCACTGATATTATTTATACCATTTTTACAATAATGCAGTAGTCTGCGTAACAGTAAATTTTGTATTTTTTTGTATGAATAAAAAATCAAAATAGAAAGCAATAATAATATAAGAGGGGCCTAGAGATATGACTAATGAACAGAGGATATGTTATTTTCGTTCCATGAATGTCTACCTTGTTTATTCTGGACCCTATTTTGAAATTGGCATCTTTTTTATTTTGCGTGAAATTGGCCAAATTGCCAATTTCTGACCACAATATTGGGTAGTCAAAATTGGTAAATGGGAGGTTTCTTGTACTCAGCTGATAGATAAAATGGAGTTCTAAAGAAATAGCTATGAGTTTGGTCAACTGGAACAACAGAACTGGCTGAAAATAGGGCTCAAAGTCGGCAAAATCGCCGATACGCATATGTCGCCGAGACCACTAACTTCGTGGGAGTGTAATTCCATGAGTTTTTGACCAAATGTCGAACTTTCAGTGTCATTACCATCGGGAAAAGATTCTCTATCATTTCATAAGAAAAAAATTTTTTTTTTTTTTTTCAAAAATTTAGCGACATAGAATGACAGTTTCAGAAAGGGGCCTGAAACAGTCAAAGGGTATTAAATTTGGTATTCGATACATTTTAACGCCAAAATTTTGCCTCGCCACTCGTTAAAAAACCCGCCACACGTGATTCGTCCGGGATGCGTCCACGTGAGTGCCAGTGTTTACAAGCCAGCCAGTGTGCTCGCATCTAAGCATACATTCGGTACATTCCATATTATCACAGTGTTTTTGGTGCTTGTTTCTGCAAAATAAGTCACCATGGGCCCCAAGAAAGCTTCTAGTGCCAACCCTGTGGTAAAAAGGGTGAGAATTAGTATGGAAATTAAGAAAGATTTTGAAGGGTTTGGGGCTAACCCTGAGAAGCCTATGCCAGTTGTGGAATCCATTGTGCCTACTTCAAAAATTAAGGAAATGTGTGAAAAGTGGGTTGAACTGCAAACCTTTATGGATGAAAATCACCTTAACACAGCTATTGCAAGCCATGTTGGTGACTATTACAATGACAATGTTGTGGCCCATTTTAGACAAATCGTAAAGGAATGGGAGGTACAGAGCTCTATGGACAGATTTGTTGTGCTACAGAGGCCCAGTGACTCTCAAGCTGGTCCTAGTGGCATTAAAAGAAGAAGGGAAGTAACCCCGGAAAAGGACTTGATACCTCAAGCCCTAATGGAAGGCGATTCCCCTTCTAAACATTAACAACTTCGACACTCTCCCCTCCTCCCATCCCATCAATCATCACCAGATCTTATTAAAGGTAAGTGTCATGCATTCTATTGTTAGTAGAGTACTACAAACTGTGCATGTCTTCTTCAGTTTGTGTGCATTAAACTTAATATTTCTTTTCATAGTACTTTTGAGTGTCTTGCATGAATTAATTTGATTTATATTACAGTGGACCCTCGGCCAATGATGGCACCGTCTTACGTTAAATCCGACTAGCGATGCATTTTAACGCAAAAATTTTGCCTCAACTAGCGCTAAAAAACTCGACCAACATGATTCGTTCCGTTTGAGACGCATCCACTTGTGGCCAGTGTTTACAAGCCAGCCAGCTACCGCGGTCCCATCCAAACATACAATCGGAACATTTCATATTATCACAGCTTTTTAGTGATTGCACCTGCAAAATAAGTCATCATGGGCCCCAAGAAAGCTTCTAGTGCCAACCCTACAGCAAAATGGGTGAGAATTACTATGGATATGAAGAAAGAGATCATTGCTAAGTATGAAAGTGGAGTGTGTGTCTCCGAGCTGGCCAGGTTGTGCACGAAACCCCAATCAACCATCGCTACTATTGTGGCCAAGAAAACGGCAATCAAGGAAGCTGTTCTTGCCAAAGGTGCAACTATGTTTTCGAAACTGAGATCGCAAGTGGTAGAAGATGTTGAGAGACTGTTATTGGTGTGGATAAATGAAAAACAGATAGCAGGAGATAGTATCTCTCAAGCGATCATATGTGAAAAGGCTAGGAAGTTGCATGAGGATTTAATTAGAAAAATGCCTGCAACTAGTGGTGATGTGAGTGAATTTAAGGCCAGCAAAGGTTGGTTTCAGAGATTTAAGAATCGTAGTGGCATACATAGTGTGATAAGGCATGGTGAGGCTGCCAGTTTGGACCAAAAAGCAGCTGAAAAATATGTGCAGGAATTCAAGGAGTACATAGACAGTGAAGAACTGAAACCTAAACAAGTGTTTAATTGTGACACTGACAATGTTGTGAAACACTTTAGGAATGTCATAAAGGAACGGGAAGTACAGGCCTCTATGGACAGATATGTTGTGCGACAGAGGTCCAGTGACTCTCAAGCTGGTCCTAGTGGCATTAAAAGAAGGGAAGTAACCCCGGAAAAGGACTTGACACCTCAAGTCCTAATGGAAGGGGATTCCCCTTCTAAACACTAACACCATCCACAGTCTCCCCATCCCATCAATCATCACCAGATCTTCAATAAAGGCAAGTGTCATGTAATTGTACATGTCTTCTTCAGTTTGTGTATTAAAATTAATACAGTGGACCCCCGCATAACGATTACCTCCGAATGCGACCAATTATGTAAGTGTATTTATGTAAGTGCGTTTGTACATGTATGTTTGGGGGTCTGAAATGGACTAATCTACTTCACAATATTCCTTATGGGAACAAATTCGGTCAGTACTGGCACCTGAACATACTTCTGGAGTGAAAAAATATCGTTAACCGGGGGTCCACTGTATTTCATGTGGTAAAAAAAATTTTTTTCCATACTTTTGGGTGTCTTGCACGGATTAATTTGATTTCCATTATTTCTTATGGGAAAAACTAACTTGACTAACGATAATTTCGATTAACGATGAGCTCTCAGGAATGGATTAATATCGTTGGTCGAGGGTCCACTGTATTTCTTATGGGGAAAATTAATTCGCCTTCTGATAATTTTGGCATACAATGAGCTCTCAGGAACAGATTAATATCGTATACCGGGGGTCCACTGTATACATAAATTAAGCATACAATTGATGAAAAGGCATAAGTCTACTGTGTGACGGGTTTTTCTCCGTTACCTCTCCTAAGTTTACTTCTATGGAAGTGCAGGGGAAAGTTACCGTAGGCCTAGTGCCGTGTGAACAATATAACGATCCCAGTGTAGTGCAGTGAAAAGAAAAATGTATCTTGAACGAATACATTGTATATCCTTGAGATAACCAGTGTACAACACAGTGACAAAATACCAGTGATAAAATAAAATAAAAAACAATTGTGAAGGGTGGCAGAGGTGGGTCAATCTACTTGTCCTGGTGTTGACATGTGACAAGTGATACACGAAGGTACAAGTTACCATATATAACGAATAGACTAGGATATCGAGACATAGTAAGATGTTACCACACAGTGGGTCATGTTTTGTACCGAAGGTCTGTTTCTCATCTCATAAGGAATATAGTGAACATAGTGCATAATATACGGAATATATTCATGGGTCGACCATCACCAGTGAAAAAAAAAATTGTCCGAGGTGACAGTGAAGTGCAAACTATCATACAAGTGTTATAACGAGGAAAAAAGGATATAAATAGGTAGTGATATAGTAAACTGAACTTATGGATAAGAGTTAATCCTTTTAATCCCGAGTGTAGTGTAAAACTATGGTATAATTATATGGGAACAAGTGCGCAAGTGCCACCCGCACCCCACCTGGTGCCCCCACCCCATTCCTCGGATCCTACCCCACCCATCCAACAATCCCACCCAAGGCCTTCCCTCCTTGCACCCTCACCTTCTTTCCACAGACCCCTATCTCCCAGCTTACCACCCCACTGCACAGCCCCCTCCTCCTATTGTCCCTACCCTCTCCCCAAGGATACCCACCGCCCAGCCCATCCCACCTACCAGCCACCCCACCACCAGCCACACATAATAAATACACCATCCACCACATACACCTGTTTAAAAGTAATCATGGCCAGGAATAAAGGCTGTTGTATATGTGAAAAAATCTTTGGGAGAAACATGAGGGGCTTTGATTGTGAAATATGCGGTAAAACATTACATATATCATGTACAAAGCTTCATGCAACCATGACAAATGACCAAAAACAAGAAAGTCGTTTCTGGATTTGCCCCAGTGAAAGGGACAGCTGGTTAAGCATAAGAGAGGTACTGAAAAGTGAAAACCTAGAAAGCGTAAGGAAGTTTCTAAGGAGCTTGCCAGAGTTATACAAAGAGTGGAAAACAGGGGAAAAGGAACAAGAAAAAGAGGAAAACCAAGGAGTGAAAGCAAGAGCAAGAGTAGAAAATGTCATACAGAGCAAGTCGGAAAAGGAAACAGGGATACATAACATAGCGGAGAGGGGAAGGGAGGATGAGAAAACTAGAACAGGAACAAACGAAAACGAGCAAAGGGAAGAAATTAGCCCAGAAGAAAGTGAACAAGGTAACTCAGATCAGGTGGCAGAACTTAGGAACGACACAGAATCAATAAATACATGTATAGGTAGTTAGAACATTTGCAGTTACTATGCTAAAGGTATGTGCCTATATGGCAGAGATTGTTGGAATAAACACACCAGAAAATGTGCGAACAAGTTGAGGAAGGGAAAGTGTCGTTTTAAGAAAGTGCAGCAGGTACTTCCATCCAGTAATGTGTAAAGCTTCAACGCAGTCCAGAGAATGTTATGACCTGAGCTGCCCAGACCATCATGTAAAAGGAACGCGGCACTACAGAGTTAGCAGAGAAAGGGAAATTGAACAGCATTCTTTTTTAGACAAAAAGAGAAAAGATCAAAACAAAGGAAGAGACAAACAGGGGGAATGGTACAGAGAGGACAGGTGGGCAGTAAAATGGGGCGTACCAAACCAGGCATCAACCCGTCAAGGCCGAATAAGCAAACAAATGCGAAGCCAGTACTGGAGAAACCTGGGGCTTGTACACCAGGGGACATACCGGGTAGTACACCACCAGTGGTACTAATGAAACACAAAGCGAGACAAAACATCCCACTTGGTAATTCCTGCTACATATTTGCAAATATACAGGGTTTGAAATCAAATAAAAATGACAAAGTTAGTTATGTCAGTGGGCTCCTGACAGAAGCGAATGCCATATTCGGAGACATTTACAGAAACACATACAAGGGATGTTTTGGATGGAGATAAAGATAGAAAACTACAACATGTATAGATGTGATAGAATCAATAGGTCACAGGGAGGAGTAGGAATCTATGTAAAGAATACTTTCTGTTGCACAGAAGTGCTGAATTCTACGAATGATATAGTAGAAATTATAGGCATTAAAGTTGAAAAGAGGAATTCGGATAATGTTTTTTTTTTTTTTTTCAACAAGTTGGCCGTCTCCCACCGAGGCAGGGTGACCCAAAAAAGAAAGAAAATCCCCAAAAAGAAAATACTTTCATCATCATTCAACACTTTCACCACACTCGCACATTATCACTGTTTTTGCAGAGGTGCTCAGAATACAACACTTCAGAAGCATACACATATAAAGATACACAACATATCCCTCCAAACTGCCAATATCCCAAACCACTCATTTAAAGTGCAGGCATTGTACTTCCCATTTCCAGGACTCAAGTCTAACTATATGAAAATAACCGGTTTCCCTGAATCCCTTCACTAAATATTACCCTACTCACACTCCAACAGATCGTCAGGTCCCAAGTACCATTCGTCTCCATTCACTCCTATCTAACACGCTCACGCACGCTTGCTGGAAGTCCAAGCCCCTTGCCCACAAAACCTCCTTTACCCCCTCTCTCCAACCCTTTCGAGGACGACCCCTACCCCGCCTTCCTTCCCCTATAGATTTATATGCTTTCCATGTCATTCTACTTTGATCCATTCTCTCTAAATGACCAAACCACCTCAACAACCCCTCTTCTGCCCTCTGACTAATGCTTTTATTAACTCCACACCTTCTCCTAATTTCCACACTCCGAATTTTCTGCATAATATTTACACCACACATTGCCCTTAAACAGGACATCTCCACTGCCTCCAACCGTCTCCTTGCTGCTGCATTTACCACCCAAGCTTCACACCCATATAAGAGTGTTGGTACTACTATACTTTCATACATTCCCTTCTTTGCCTCCATAGATAATGTTTTTTGACTCCACATATACCTCAACGCACCACTCACCTTTTTTCCCTCATCAATTCTATGATTAACCTCATCCTTCATAAATCCATCCGCCGACACGTCAACTCCCAAGTATCTGAAAACATTCACTTCTTCCATACTCCTCCTCCCCAATTTGATATCCAATTTTTCTTTATCTAAATCATTTGACACCCTCATCACCTTACTCTTTTCTATGTTCACTTTCAACTTTCTACCTTTACACACATTCCCAAACTCATCCACTAACCTTAGCAATTTTTCTTTAGAATCTCCCATGAGCACAGTATCATCAGGAAAAAGTAACTGTCAATTTCCATTTTGAATTTGATTCCCCAAAATTTAATCCCACCCCTTTCCCGAACACCCTAGCATTTACTTCCTTTACAACCCCATTTATAAATATATTAAACAACCATGGTGATATATCGGATCATTATTTAGTTGTAGCTACAGTTAGAGTAAGAGGTAGATGGGAAAAGAGGAAGGTGGCAACAACAAGTAAGAGGGAGGTGAAAGTGTATAAACTAAGGGAGGAGGAAGTTCGGGTGAGATATAAGCGACTATTGGCAGAAAGGTGGGATAGTGCAAAGATGAGTAATGGGGGGGTTGAAGAGGGTTGGAATAGTTTTAAAAATGCAGTATTAGAATGTGGGGCAGAAGTTTGTGGTTATAGGAGGGTGGGTGCAGGAGGAAAGAGGAGTGATTGGTGGAATGATGAAGTAAAGGGTGTGATAAAAGAGAAAAAGGTAGCTTATGAGAGGTTTTTACAAAGCAGAAGTGTTATAAGAAGAGCAGAATATATGGAGAGTAAAAGAAAGGTAAAGAGAGTGGTGAGAGAGTGCAAAAGGAGAGCAGATGATAGAGTGGGAGAGGCACTGTCAAGAAATTTTAATGAAAATAAGAAAAAATTTTGGAGTGAGTTAAACAAGTTAAGAAAGCCAAGGGAAAATATGGATTTGTCAGTTAAAAACAGAGTAGGGGAGTTAGTAGATGGGGAGATGGAGGTATTAGGTAGATGGCGAGAATATTTTGAGGAACTTTTAAATGTTAAGGAAGAAACAGAGGCAGTAATTTCATGCACTGGTCAGGGAGGTATACCATCTTTTAGGAGTGAAGAAGAGCAGAATGTAAGTGTGGGGGAGGTACGTGAGGCATTACGTAAAATGAAAGGGGGTAAAGCAGCTGGTACTGATGGGATCATGACAGAAATGTTAAAAGCAGGGGGGGATATAGTGTTGGAGTGGTTGGTATTTTTGTTCAATAAATGTATGAAAGAGGGGAAGGTACCTAGGGATTGGCGGAGAGCATGTATAGTCCCTTTATATAAAGGGAAAGGGGACAAAAGAGACTGTAAAAATTATAGAGGAATAAGCTTACTGAGTATACCAGGAAAAGTGTACGGTAGGGTTATAATTGAAAGAATTAGAGGTAAGACAGAATGTAGGATTGCGGATGAGCAAGGAGGTTTCAGAGTGGGTAGGGGATGTGTAGATCAAGTGTTTACATTGAAGCATATATGTGAACAGTATTTAGATAAAGGTAGGGAAGTTTTTATTGCATTTATGGATTTAGAAAAGGCATATGATAGAGTGGATAGAGGAGCAATGTGGCAGATGTTGCAAGTATATGGAATAGGTGGTAAGTTATTAAATGCTGTAAAGAGTTTTTATGAAGATAGTGAGGCTCAGGTTAGGGTGTGTAGAAGAGAGGGAGACTATTTCCCGGTAAAAGTAGGTCTTAGACAGGGATGTGTAATGTCACCATGGTTGTTTAATATATTTATAGATGGGGTTGTTAAGGAAGTAAATGCTAGGGTGTTTGGGAGAGGGGTGGGATTAAATTATGGGGAATCAAATTCAAAATGGGAATTGACACAGTTACTTTTTGCTGATGATACTGTGCTTATGGGAGATTCTAAAGAAAAATTGCAAAGGTTAGTGGATGAGTTTGGGAATGTGTGTAAAGGTAGAAAGTTGAAAGTGAACATAGAAAAGAGTAAGGTGATGAGGGTGTCAAATGATTTAGATAAAGAAAAATTGGATATCAAATTGGGGAGGAGGGGTATGGAAGAAGTGAATGTTTTCAGATACTTGGGAGTTGACGTGTCGGCGGATGGATTTATGAAGGATGAGGTTAATCATAGAATTGATGAGGGAAAAAAGGTGAGTGGTGCGTTGAGGTATATGTGGAGTCAAAAAAACGTTATCTATGGAGGCAAAGAAGGGAATGTATGAAAGTATAGTAGTACCAACACTCTTATATGGGTGTGAAGCTTGGGTGGTAAATGCAGCAGCGAGGAGACGGTTGGAGGCAGTGGAGATGTCCTGTTTAAGGGCAATGTGTGGTGTAAATATTATGCAGAAAATTCGGAGTGTGGAAATTAGGAGAAGGTGTGGAGTTAATAAAAGTATTAGTCAGAGGGCAGAAGAGGGGTTGTTGAGGTGGTTTGGTCATTTAGAGAGAATGGATCAAAGTAGAATGACATGGAAAGCATATAAATCTATAGGGGAAGGAAGGCGGGGTAGGGGTCGTCCTCGAAAGGGTTGGAGAGAGGGGGTAAAGGAGGTTTTGTGGGTAAGGGGCTTGGACTTCCAGCAAGCGTGCGTGAGCGTGTTAGATAGGAGTGAATGGAGACGAATGGTACTTGGGACCTGACGATCTGTTGGAGTGTGAGCAGGGTAATATTTAGTGAAGGGATTCAGGGAAACCGGTTATTTTCATATAGTCGGACTTGAGTCCTGGAAATGGGAAGTACAATGCCTGCACTTTAAAGGAGGGGTTTGGGATATTGGCAGTTTGGAGGGATATGTTGTGTATCTTTATATGTGTATGCTTCTAGACTGTTGTATTCTGAGCACCTCTGCAAAAACAGTGATAATGTGCGAGTGTGGTGAAAGTGTTGAATGATGATGAAAGTATTTTCTTTTTGGGGATTTTCTTTCTTTTTTGGGTCACCCTGCCTCGGTGGGAGACGGCCGACTTGTTGAAAAAAAAAAAAACATGGTGATTTTACACATCCCTGTCTAAGACCTACTTTTACCGGGAAGTAGTCTCCCTCTCTTCTACACACCCTAACCTGAGCCTCACTCCCCTCATAAAAACTCTTTACAGCATTTAATAACTTACCACCTATTCCATATACTTGCAACATCTGCCACATTGCTCCTCTATCCACTCTATCATATGCCTTTTCTAAACCCATAAATGCAATAAAAACTTCCCTACCTTTATCTAAATACTGTTCACATATATGCTTCAATGTAAACACTTGATCTACACATCCCCTACCCACTCTGAAACCTCCTTGCTCATCCACAATCCTACATTCTGTCTTACCTCTAATTCTTTCAATTATAACCCTACCGTACACTTTTCCTGGTATACTCTGTAAACTTATTCCTCTATAATTTTTACAGTCTCTTTTGTCCCCTTTCCCTTTATATAAAGGGACTATACATGCTCTCTGCCAATCCCTAGGTACCTTCCCCTCTTTCATACATTTATTAAACAAAAGTACCAACCACTCCAACACTATATCCCCCCCCCCCCCTGCTTTTAACATTTCTGTCATGATCCCATCAGTTCCAGCTGCTTTACCCCCTTTCATTTTACGTAATGCCTCACGTACCTCCACCACACTTACATTCTGCTCTTCTTCACTCATAAAAGATGGTATACCTCCCTGACCAGTGCATGAAATTACTGCCTCTCTTTCTTCCTTAACATTTAAAAGTTCCTCAAAATATTCTCGCCATCTACCTAATACCTCCATCTCCCCATCTACTAACTCCCCTACTCTGTTTTTAACTGACAAATCCATACTTTCCCTAGGCTTTCTTAACTTGTTTAACTCCAAAATTTTTTCTTATTTTCATTAAAATTTCTTGACAGTGCCTCTCCCACTCTATCATCTGCTCTCCTTTTGCACTCTCTCACCACTCTCTTTACCTTTCTTTTACTCTCCGTATACTCTGCTCTTCTTATAACACTTCTGCTTTGTAAAAACCTCTCATAAGCTACCTTTTTCTCTTTTATCACACCCTTTACTTCATCATTCCACCAATCACTCCTCTTTCCTCCTGCCCCCACCCTTCTATAACGACAAACTTCTGCCCCACATTCTAATACTGCATTTTTAAAACTATTCCAACCCTCTTCAACCCCCCCCCCCCCCCACTACTCATCTTTGCACTAGCCCACCTTTCTGCCAATAGTCGCTTGTATCTCACCTGAACTTCCTCCTCCCTTAGTTCATACACTTTCACCTCCCTCTTACTTGTTGTTGCCACCTTCCTCTTTTCCCATCTACCTCTTACTCTAACTGTAGCTAAAACTAGATAATGATCCGATATATCAGTTGCCCCTCTATAAACATGTACATCCTGGAGCCTACCCATCAACCTTTTATCCACCAATACATAATCTAATAAACTACTTTCATTACGTGCTACATCATACCTTGTATATTTATTTATCCTCTTTTTCATAAAATATGTATTACTTATTACCAAATCTCTTTCTACACATAGCTCAATTAAAGGCTCCCCATTTACATTTACCCCTGGCACCCCAAATTTACCTACTACTCCCTCCATAACATTTTTACCCACTTTAGCATTGAAATTCCCAACCACCATTACTCTCACACTTGATTCAAAACTCCCCACGCATTCACTCAACATTTCCCAAAATCTCTCTCTCCTCTGCACTTCTCTCTTCTCCAGGTGCATACACGCTTATTATAACCCACTTTTCACATCCAATCTTTATTTTACTCCACATAATCCTTGAATTAATACATTTATAGTCCCTCTTTTCCTGCCATAGCTTATCCTTCAGCATTATTGCTACTCCTTCTTTAGCTCTAACTCTATTTGAAACCCCTGACCTAATCCCATTTATTCCTCTCCACTGAAACTCTCCCACCCCCTTCAGTTTTGTTTCACTTAAAGCCAGGACATCCAGCTTCTTCTCATCCATAACATCCACAATCATCTCTTTCTTATCATCTGTACAACATCCACGCACATTCAGACTTCCCACTTTGACAATTTTCTTCTTCTTATTCTTTTTAGTAATCTTTACAGGAAAAGGGGTTACTAGCCCATTGTTCCCGGCATTTTAGTTGACTTTTACAACACGCATGGCTTACGAAGGAAAGATTCTTATTCCACTTCCCCATGGATATAAAAGGAAAAGTAATAAGACCAAGAACTATTAAGATAAAATCAAAGAAAACTCAGATGAGTGTGTATAAATAAATGTGTACATGTATGTGTAGTGTGACCTAAGTGTAAGTAGAAGTAGCAAGACATGCCTGTAATCTTGCATATTTATGAGACAGACAAAAGACACCAGCAATCCTACCATCATGTAAAACAATCACAGGCTTTCGTTTTACACTCACTTGGCAGGACGGTAGTACCTCCCTGGGTGGTTGCTGTCTACCAACCTACTATAAAACCACCATCGGCAACTGCTGAGGAATTCACAGATCAGTTAAGTAAGATAGATAGCGATCTGCATAGGCTAGAAAATACTATACCAAATATTTTACTCCTTGGAGATTTTAATCTCCTTCGTGTAAAACAGAAGATGGCGCAACGTAATGTTATACCAGAAATATCCCCGGGAAGCACCCTGGCTCAACAGGTACATACCAGGGAAATAATGAGGTTTTGTGAAAAGTACTCTTTAAACCAACAGGTAATTGATCCCACTAGAAATGAAAATAACCTGGATTTGATATTCACAAACAACAAGGAACTGATCAGAGACATAACAGTTTCTAAAACTATTTACTCTGATCATAACATCATAGAGGTTCAAACTAGTATTAACTCAGGGGTAGGAAACTGCATCACTAAAGTTAGAGATGGGATGTTCAGTAAGTTTAATTTTAACAACCATAGAATTAACTGGGAAAAAATAAACGAAGAGCTATCAAGAGATATCCTGGGAGTCAGACATGAGCGACCTAAATCCCCACCAGTGCCTAGAGAAGCTGAATACAGAAACATACAAAGTATGTATGAAACATGTACCATTGAGGAAACCCAGAAGATCAGATATAGAGAGAGCGTAGGAGATGGTACAAAAGAAGAAAACTGGTTATGAACTGCTTAAAAACACAATATGCTACAACAGAGGAAAGATAGACTTAGCAGAGAGATCACTGAATTAGAGCAAAAACTTAGGATGTCATACCTCACAGAAGAAGTACAAAGGGAACAAAAGGCCATACAGGATATTGCAAGAAACCCAAAATATTTCTATTCCTATGCAAAATCCAAGCTAAGAACTACCTGTAGAATTGGACCACTACTGAGAGGAGACTCATATACTGACGAACAGGAAATGAGAAATCCTAAAAGAACAGTATGAGTCGGTGTTCAGCAACCCACTAAATGACAGCAAGGTAGAAAATGCAGAAATATTTTTCACTCCAGAAGAAGGCATGACAGACCAACTAACTAACATTAGTACAAATCCCATAGATTTCATAAAAGAAATGGAAAACATGCCCACTCACTCAGCACCTGGACCAGATTCATGGAATGCTCTACTTATAAAGAAGTGCAAAGTACCAAAAGCACGAGCCCTCAGTATTCTTTGGAGAAAGCGCTTAGATCTAGGTGAAAAACCGGAGGCCTTAAAGAGTGCAGACATAGCTCCTTTGCACAAGGGATGAAGTAGAGCACAAGCTAAAAATTACAGACCAGTAGCCTTAACCTCTCACATCATAAAAATCTTTGAAAGAGTGATGAGACGGCAGGTTACAAATTTCATGGACCAGCACAACCAACATAACCCGAACCAGCATGGTTTTAGAGCAGGACAATCATGTCTGTCACAGCTGCTGAACCATTACAACAAGAATTACGGAGGCACTGGAAAACGACCAAAACAAAGATGTGATTTACACAGATTTTGTAAAGGCGTTTGACAAATGCGATCATGGAGTGATAGCGCACAAAATGAAGGCCATGGGCATTACAGGGAAAGTAGGCAGATGGATTTTCGGTTGCCTAACACACACACAACAAAAAGTAGTAGTGAACAGGGCAAGATCCAGCATCAGCGAGGTCAAAAGCTCAGTGCCCTAAGGCACTGTCCTGGCACCTCTCCTGTTCCTCATCCTCATAGCAGACAGACAAAAACACCCAGCACACTTCTGTATCATCATATGCAGATGACACTAAAATAAGCATGAAAGTCAGTACGGTAGAGGACACTGAAAAAGTACAGGAAGACAAACAGGGTTTTCCAGAGGGCAGTGGAAAACAACATGACGTTCAATGGTGATAAGTTCCAGCTGCTTAGGTATGGAAAGTATGAAGAACTCAAAAGGAGCACTATATACAAAACTCAAGAGGATCACCAAATAGAACGTAAGGAACACGTAAAAGACCTAGGAATAATTATGTCAGCAGACCTTTCTTTCAAAGACCATAACAAGACAAAGATCACGACAGCCAGGAAGATGACTGGGTGGGTATTGAAAACTTTCAATACAAGGGAAACAATGCCGATGGTGACACTCTTCAAATTGCTAGTGCTCCCTCACTTAGAATATTGCTCAGTGCTGACAGCCCTGTTCAGGGCAGGAGAAATATTGGAGCTGGAACAAATACAGAGAACATTTACGGCTCACATTGAGCCAGTAAAGCACCTAAACTACTGGGAACGCCTGCAAGTCTTGAACATGTACTCACTGGAGCGGAGGAGAGAGAGATACATGATAATATATACCTGGAAGGTACTCGAGGGCTTGGTCTCAAATCTGCACACTGCCATAACAACATATCGGAGTGAGAGATATAGGAGGAAGTGTAAAATAAATCCAGTGAGGAGCAGGGGTGCGGTGGGGACAGTAAGGAAACACTGTATCAACATCCGGGGTCCCAGACTTTTCAACATCTTATCAGAAGATATCAGAAACACTGCTGGAACAAGTGTTGAAGCCTTCAACAGGAAACTAGACAAGTATCTTCACCAGGTGCCAGATCAACCAGGCTGTGATGGATATGTAGGGCAGCAGGCCCCCAGCAGCAACAGCCTGGTTGACCAGGCGAGCACCAGACGAGTCTGGCCCATGGCAGGGCTCAGAGAGTAGATATACTCTCAAAATTCTTCAAAGGTATATCAAAGGTAAGGTATTACAACACGCATGGCTTACAGAGGAAAAATTCTGTTCCACTTCCCCATGGAGAATACTGGTGTGGTGTGCACAAAAAACATGTGGATAAGATGGAAACAGTCCAAAGCTTTAAAATGACTAGGAGGTAAGAATAGAAGAACTATTTGAATTAGACTGAAAAATACTGTTAGACATTGCCCTTTTTAGCCGACAGGAAAAAATACTGAATGTGATAACAAAACGCAAGGTCATAAAAAGAATATGACAAACTACGTAATGATAACATCACAGAATCATCCAGAAGAGACCACAGTGGTAAACAAAAGAAAACTTAATGTCACAAGGCTATGAATTTTTCTTTAGTGGTGATACGACAATTTAATGTGTGACAAGTGAAGGCCGTCGGGCAAAATCTGTAACTCCGTTGTTTACTGTCCGATTTTCTCCAGTTTTGGTACACAAGACAAAGTCGTTTCACTCTTTCTTGAAAATATTTATCAAAAATATACCTCAAACAACAACTGAGAAATGACTGATTTACTGAAAATGCCATAGTGTTAAACTTTTATCCTATATGGGACTACGTGAGGATGTTTGGACACTTGGTGCCGAGAGAACAATGCTTATTCTTATTTTCTGTGACCACTTTTCATTAAATGAACGTTTCTTTATTTCACAAAAAAATAAAGTTTGTTAGTTCCTGGAATATTGCAAAAAAATCTGCCCTTTACTCCCACATAACTCCCAAAGTATTTGGAATATTTCCAAAATTTGTTCACAGAAAATTAGAGAAATCATTATTCTACAACTTTTGTGAGTATTATATTCCATTTAATTCAGTAATAAAGCAAGAAAGTTGAACAATTGTTGAATAAGTTACTTCCGAGATATCGGCCGGGAGCGCCGGCCGGCCCCCGTCTCCAAAAAAAAAAAAATTTTTCGCGAAAATCGCGTTTGTTTGGGTGTATTTCTTAGTAAACTGATGTTCTAGTGCAGTTAGCCTCTTCAAAACACCATTTTCTCTTACTCGCAGACTAAAGAATACGACCTGGAGAGGAGTAGCTCAATATTTATGGAAATATTCCCGATAATCTTTCGTCATATTATGGCCTATTTTATTCAGTCTAGAGTATATAACATGTTTGTATGTTATTTAGAGTGTTTATTATATCATATTAGATCAATTCTGATAGAAAAATAAGCTGTAGAGTTGATATATAAGCTGATATAAGCGTAATAATGAGTGATTTATCCTGGCGCGACAACCCTTCCGCGCATCTTGATATGATTAATGACTGTTGCTAAATCTAGGGATAAGCTCCGCCTTCAGTTTTATGATGCCAAGTAGTCAGTTATTATATTAGAAAGTATAATGCAAGAAAAAGCGATAAAAAACAAGGAAAAATTTCCAAAATATATATGGGCCGTGAGCAGACTCGGTACCAACATCGCCGTCACCATACCTGATATAAATGGCTATAATTTCTTGTAGAAACGTCGTAGAACATTCATTCTGGTACCATTGTGTTGCCAAAGAGTTGAGCTATTTTTCAGTATATATAACTCAATTTCCATATTTTTTTTATTTTTCGGTGAGCGCGCGCAGAAAATTGCCCTACAGCCCCCTTAAATACAGTGGAATCTCGCTTGTCGAACAATCAGTTTTCAAAACCAATTTGTTCAATTGGTTTTTGTACATGGTCTTGGTTGTCAACCAACAAAACTCGGACCAGATACGAGTCCACAGCATGGGTCTCAGTCAGTATAGCAACTAATGTGAGTGCTGTAAACATTTCTTGAGCTCTTGCTGTGCATCTTGTGAAAGTAATGAAACCAAAAGTATGAAATTCAATGGAAAACTTACGGAATTACGCTATCGCGAAATTAGCAGTCTCAGTGATATTTATGCATCGGCAATTTCGCCCACTTTGAGCTCTATTTTGGGCAAATTCCAGTGTTCCAGTCGACCAAACTCATATCTATTTTGCTAGGACTCCTTTCATTCTATCGTTTGAGTACAAGAAACTGCCCATTTGCCTATTTCAACTACCCAATAAAGTGATCTGAAATTACTAATTTGGCAAATTTCACACAAAATTCAAGAAAGGCCAATTTGAAAAGAGGGTCCAGTATAAATAATGCAGACTTTCCTGGCACTAAAATAACATTTTATATGTTCATCAGTCACATCTCCGGCCCCTCTTGTATTATGCATGCTTTTCATTATGAATTTTTATTCACACAAAAAATAGGGGATTTACTGTTATTCAGATTACTGCATAACTGCAATAATTATATAAATATCAGCGCATTCGCGAATGCATACAAGACCCACCAGTTGACGTTTATTGGATGTGTGATGTGATTTGTTTACTCTTGAGCATTGGCAAAAATCAAACATTTCTGCTACTTTGAGCTCAATTTCAAGCTACTTTTAGTCTTTAAACCATTGAAAATCATCTCCATTTCTGTATCACATCTTCCATTCTATCAAATGAGACCAAGAAAACGAGAATACAACCATAAATACCATACAAAAATACGTAAAGTTGCCATTTTAAACCAAAACCACGGTCATTTTTTCTCTCATTATGCACTGAGTACTGCAGGACTTCTTTTATACTGTTCACAATGACCCTACTGATCAATTCTCACACATGTAGGCCTACCAGCTTTTTCCTGCAAGATCTGAAGCTGCAAGAATTTTGCCATTAGCTCTCCTCTGACAGGTAAGAGGCAGCTAAATTTTCATTTACTGTACAATATTTCAGTTAACCCTTTCAGGGTTGGTGCCATGCTAGTATGGCCTGCACGCCAGGGTTGGTGCCGTACTAATACGCATAAATTCTAGCGCCTTCAAATCTAGAGAAAGCTAATAGGCCTATATATGAAACAATGGGTCTATATGGTCAGTGTGCACAGTATAAAAGAAATCCTGCAGCACACAGGGCATAATGAGAAAAAAAAAACTCCAACCATGTTTTTGCTTTAAAACAGTGACTTTGCAGTGTATTTTCATATGCTATTTACAGTTGTAGTCTAGTTTTCCTGGTCTCATTTTATAGAATGGAAGACATATTACGGAAATTGAGACGATTCTGATTGGTTTCACAATGAAAAGTACCTTGAAATTGAGCTCAAAGTAGCAGAAATGTTCAATTTTTGCCAAAGTTCAAAAGTAAACAGATCATGCTATGCGTTCAATACATGTCAACTGGCGAGTCTAATATTCTTTCACAAGTGTGCTGATATTATTTATACCATTTCTACACTAATGCAGTAGTCTGCATAACAGTAAATCTTCTATTTTTTGCGAGAATAAAAATTCAAAGTGGAAAGGAAAAGAAATGTAAGAGAGGCCTGGGGACGTGAGTAATGAACTGAAAATTTTTTATTTTAGTGCCAGGAATGTCTGTCTTGTTTATTCTGGACCCTATTTGGAAATTGGCATCTTTTGAAATTTGTGTGAAATTGGCAAAATTGCCAAATTCTGACCATTTTATTGGATAGTTGAAATCGGTAAATGGGTGGTTTCTGGTATTCATTCGATAGAAAAAAATGGAGTTCTAGCAAAATAGTTATGATTTTTTGCCGGCTTGGTATGTTGGAATTGGCTAAAAATAGATCTCAAAGTGGGCGAAATCACCGATGCATAAACATCGTCGAGACCGCTAACTTCGTGAGAGCATAATTCCATAAGTTTTCCATCAAATTTCATTCTTTTGGTGTCATTATGATCGGGAAAAGATTCTCTATCATTTCCTAAGATTTTTTTTTTTTTTCAAAAAATTTCCGACCCTGAGAACAAATTTAGGAGAGGGTCTGCCGACCCTGAAAGGGTTAAATTTTCATTTTGTATTCATTTTTACAGTTTCCGTGTGCTGTATAATTTTATACGTATGTAGTAGTTAGTACATTATTATTAAGAAATTATTATATTGTCATTTTTGGTCTGGAATGGATTAATTCTATTTACATTATTCTCTACAGGAAAAACTGGTTTAGCTCTCCACCATTTTCATTGTCGAACTGACATCTGGAACGAATTAAGTTCAACAACCGAGGTTCCACTGTCCTTAAAAATTAAAAAAAAAAAAAATTTCAACTGAAGATTGGGTAGTGCAAGCATGGCTCTGTTAATGTAACCACCAGTGGGTACTCAGAATGAGCCAAACAACACACTACTACTTGAAGTTATTTACCTACAAATAACTTGAGGTTATTTATCAACAAATAAGTAATAATAATAATAAACCATGAAATAACTGCTTAAGGTTTTAAGTTTATATTAACCATAAAACAACCACTTGAGGTAACAATTTTACAGAGCTTTGGTACAAAACTGTCAGAAGCTGATGTATAAGAACTGCTAGTCATGGCTAAACTTACACAAAGAATAACACATTTATGAAAAACCTGAAGCCACTAAAATATTGAAATATTAACAAACTAAATCTCAATAAGTCATGTATAAAATACTATCAATACAAATTAAGAGCACTTGCAGTTTAAAATTTAAACAACAAAAAAATGAAGATTCTGTGCAAATAAGGATAATTTAAACAAGTGGGTATACCAGGGATGGTGAGAGAATGATCCTTCCCTCTCAAACTTGCCATCACACACAAGACTGACTTGTGTATCTTGTCAAATTTCCATGGCAGTCTCTCTCATCTCCACTACTGCTAATGGCTTCCACCTGCATGATGTAGCTGTGTTTTACTCTCTCTCACACTGACACACTAGCTCTTACCTTCGTGTTGGGAAATTTAGTCATATCACACATGTGGCACATCAGAGTTGCCCGAGGAATGATGACACTGGTGTCTTCTTGACTCTGAAACAACATAAACATAAGTAGTGGATTAGAGGGCAGTCAAGATAGATACCTTGTAAAGTTGTGAAGACTACAGCAATACAAAATATACAGTACACAGGCAAAAGTCAGATGCATTTACTGTACTGTCACTAGATGATTAGCAAATTAATTCCATAATACTACACACAAAGTATTGCCAGTCAAGAGCTGCATTTGTATGAATTTACACCAAAAAAATGTACAAGCAATATACAGTAATTTCTAACCTGGAAGAGTCAAAAGAGGATTGCTTCTTATTTACATATGTTTATTGCACCATCTATTATGCCTCCCATTCTTAAAACACAAGAACAAATGGCCCCATGCCAGGCAGGTCTATGTCACACCCACCCACACCCCCTCGTACACATCCAACCCATTTTTAAAGCTACGCATTACAGGAGACCCCGTTTGTATGCCTCTACATCTTTCCAGAGTGTAAATTCAGTGCCTTCAGCCTAACATTATAGTAAAGATTTCTGATACATATGATCACCATTTATTTATTTATTTATTTATGTCTTTGCAAACAGTACATTGAGATTGTGTATATACAATAGTGGGTTGCAATGCAAAGAGAGCCTCTATTATGCCTTGGCATTATGGGCCAACTTAACATTATTGGCTTACAGTCTACTTAAACTAAGGAGTATATCATAGTTGTACAGTAGGATAGTAGTTATTTCATAGTTGTACAGTAGAATATTAATTATAAATGAATCAAAATTTGTATAATACAAAGATATATTTATATTTGAAAATGCTTTTTGTGAAAACAATGATTCAATTATATTCGTGTCAACAATGGATAAAAGGTTCAAAGTGATTGTTTCAGTTATGATGTGGGAGTAAGTGTGTAATGAGTATTTAGCATTTAGTCTAGGGTGATTAAGTGGCTTTTGAGAAGAGTCTTAAATTGATTTTCAGACTGGGTTACTTTAATATCCTCTGGTAATGAATTCCATATTTTGGGGCCCTTTATGTGCATACAGTTTTTACACAGTGTGATATGGACACGAGGTATATCAAAAAGAGATCTGTGTCTTGTGTTGTGGTCATGTGTCCTGTTAAGGTTGGTGAGGAGAAGTTTGAGTGGAGGGTTTATATTTGCGTGTATTGTTCTGTGTATGTAGTAGGCACATGAATAAGTATGGATGTTCTTAATGGTGAGCAGATTCAGACTTCTGAAAATTGGTGGAGTATGCTGGCAGGAGTGGGAATTTGTTATCTTTCTTACTGCTGCCTTTTGCTGGGTTATTAGGGGTTTTAGGTGATTGGATGTTGTTGATCCCCATGCACAAATTCCATATGTAAGATAAGGGTATATGAGTGAATGGTACAGTGACAGGAGAGCTGATTGTGGAACGTAGTACCTTATCTTTGATAGTATGCCTACAGTCTTCGAGATTTTCTTGGTGATTTGTTGTATGTGTGTCCGGAACTTAAGGCTACTGTCAAGATGGATACCTAGGAATTTCCCCTCTGAGAGTCTTGTGACTGATGATCCATTTGGCGTTATGTTAATTGGATCGTTTGCAGCTTTGTTTCCAAACTGAATGAAATAGGTTTTATCAGTGTTCAGGGTAAGTTTGTTAGTCATCATCCAGGCAGATATTTTCTGTAATTCAGCATTGACTGTGTTTGCTAGTATGACTGTGTTTGGGTGGGAAAAGACATATGTAGTGTCATCTGCAAATAATATGGGTTTGAGTAGCTGTGATGCATTCAGTAGATCATTGATGTAGATGAGAAAGAGGAGTGGTCCAAGGACTCTTCTTTGTGGGACTCCTACTGTGATTGGTTGGGTGGAAGAGTTTGCATCATTTGCATACACATATTGAGTTCTGTTACTAAGGTATGATTTTAGGTAGTTGAGGGAGTGGCCTCTGATACCATAGTGTGTTAATTTTCAAGTATAGCAGTTCATGGTCGACTGTATCGAAAGCTTTTCGTAAATCAATGAAAATACCCAGCAGGACTCCTTTCTTTTCAAGTGTGGTATATATTAGTTCTAGCATGTGTATGATAGCATCATTTGTGCTTTTATTATTCCTGAATTCAAACTGACAAGGGATTAATATGTTGTGTGAAACGAGGTAGGAATAGATCCGTCTATGAATTAATTTTTCCAAGATTTTAGAGAGCAGTGATAAGTTAGATATTGGTCTATAGTTATTCAAGTCAGCTTGGTCACCTCCTTTATGGATCGGAGTGACCCTCGCTATTTTGAGGATTGTTGAGAAGGTAGATGATTCAATGGATTTGTTAAAGAGCGTAGCAATAATTGGTGACAACACTTGAGAAGCTTTTTTGTACACAAAAGCAGGCAAGCTGTTTATGTCTCCTGCCTTGTTTCTGTTTTTAAGGGTGTTAATGATGAGTGTAACTTCTATGGGGTTGGTTGGAGCTAGGAATAGCATATTTGGGTAGGTATCTATGAGGTAGTCTGATGGACGGGTGTTTGTGCTTGGTATTTTGTTTGCTAGATTTTTCCTATGGTGGAGAAGAAAACATTAAGTCTGTTTGCTGTTTCAGTAGGTGCGAGTAGGGGTTTATCTGATTTTGTTAGTTTGTTTTGTTTTTGGATAACTTTTTATTTCCAAGAATTTCAGATGGAGTTTTCCAGGTTTTTTTCATATCACCTTTGATGTTATGTAATCTATTTTCATAATACAATTTTTTACATCTTCTTATCAGGCTGGTAAGTGCTGACGAGTAACTTTTCGACTGTTCTCTAGTTATTTGACCCATTCTATACTGTTTTTCATATTTGTGCTTTGTGTTAATGGATTTGAGGATGGTTGGTGTTAGCCAGGGATTATGCAGTCTCTTTGCTGTGATCTGATTAGTTATCCTGGGGCAATGTCTGTTATAGAGGCATTGGGCTTCTTTTAGAAAATTATTTATACATTCATTTATATCTATATGTTTCGAGCTCATTTTGCCAATCGATGTTATTCATAGCTGCTATGAAGTTGTTAACTGCTGTCTCGTTATGTAGTCTGAAAGTTACTTGAGTAATGTCTTGTGGCAGTTTGCCCAGATTAGTTATGAGAAAGATTGGGTAGTGGTCTGTAGTGTTGTCTGTGATTATGCCTGATTTTAACCCATAAACGGTCCAAATGTATATATACGTTTTTTCAACATTTGAATGTAAAAAAAGTAGATCTTTGTTTTTTTACATTTGAAAATGTGTAAAAAACATAGATCTACTTTTGTAGCACTACATATGTGAACGTAGATCTGCTTGGACTGTTTACTGGTTAAAGGGGATATGGTGTTTGTCCAGATGTGGTCTATTAAGGAGATGCTTGTCTTGGAGATTCTTGTAGGTTTAGATATTGCTGGTAGCAACAGGCAGTTACTCATTGTGTTTGTGAATTCAGTTACTTGTGGGTCCTGGTCGTGTAGTATGTATATGTTGAAATCTCCTGTTAGTAGTAGGTGGTCTTTATTCATGTGTGCATCAGTAATCGTGTTTCCGAGTTTTTCACTAAAGTGATAAATGTTTGACTGTGGTACTCTGTAGATGTTTATAACTGTGAAGGGTTTTTGCAGGTCTTCTGATTTAAATTTAGCTATGATATATTCTCCATGTTCGTCCCTTGTACAAGATTTATTGATACATTCGAGTTGATTTGAGTAGTGGACGTGTCAGCGGATGGGTCTATGAAAGATGAGGTGAATCATAGAATTGATGAGGGGAAAAGGGTGAGTGGTGCACTTAGGAGTCTGTGGAGACAAAGAACTTTGTCCTTGGAGGCAAAGAGGGGAATGTATGAGAGTACGTATAGTTTTACCAACGCTCTTATATGGGTGTGAAGCATGGGTGATGAATGTTGCAGCGAGGAGAAGGCTGGAGGCAGTGGAGATGTCATGTCTGAGGGCAATGTGTGGTGTGAATATAATGCAGAGAATTCGTAGTTTGGAAGTTAGGAGGAGGAGCGGGATTACCAAAACTGTTGTCCAGAGGGCTTAGGAAGGGTTGTTGAGGTGGTTCGGACATGTAGAGAGAATGGAGCGAAACAGAGTGACTTCAAGAGTGTATCAGTCTGTAGTGGAAGGAAGGCATGGTAGGGGTTGGCCTAGGAAAGGTTGGAGGGAGGGGGTAAAGGAGGTTTTGTGTGCGAGGGGCTTGGACTTCCAGCAGGCATGCGTGAGCGTGTTTGATAGGAGTGAATGGAGACAAATGGTTTTTAATACTTGACGTGCTGTTGGAGTGTGAGCAAAGTAACATTTATGAAGGGGTTCAGGGAAACCAGCAGGCCGGACTTGAGTCCTGGAGATGGGAAGTACAGTGCCTGCATTCTGAAGGAGGGGTGTTAATGTTGCAGTTTAAAAACTGTAGTGTAAAGCACCCTTCTGGCAAGACAGTGATGGAGTGAATGATGGTGAAAGTTTTTCTTTTTCGGGCCACCCTGCCTTGGTGGGAATCGGCCGGTGTGATAATAAAAATAAATAATGTTAGTAAATATCACTGCCTCTATCACTGCCTCTATCACTACCTCTACCACTGTCTCACCCACTGCCTCTACCACTGCCTCTACCACTGCCTTTACCACTGCCTCTACCACTGCCTCAACCACTGCCTCAACCACTGTCTCAACCACTGTCTCAACCACTGTCTCAACCACTGTCTCAACCACTGTCTCAACCACTGTCTCAACCACTGTCTCAACCACTGTCTCAACCACTCCAGTCACACTCAATCTACAAGCACATAAGAACATAAGAACATAAGAAAGGAGGAACACTGCAGGAGGCCTGCTGGCCCATACTAGGCAGGTCCTTTACAATTCATCCCACTAACAAAACATTTACCCAACCCAATTTTCAATGCTACCCAAGAAATAAGCTCTGATGTGAAAGTCCCACTCAAATCCAACCCTTCCCACTCATGTACTTATCCAACCTAGATTTGAAACTACCCAAAGTCCTAGCCTCAATAACCCAACTAGGTAGACTGTTCCACTCATCAACTACCCTATTTCCAAACCAATACTTTCCTATGTCCTTTCTAAATCTAAACTTATCTAATTTAAATCCATTACTGCGGGTTCTCTCTTGGAGAGACATCCTCAAGACCTTATTAATATCCCCTTTATTAATACCTATCTTCCACTTATACACTTCGATCAGGTCTCCCCTCATTCTTCGTCTAACAAGTGAATGTAACTTAAGAGTCTTCAATCTTTCTTCATAAGGAAGATTTCTGATGCTATGTATTAATTTAGTCATCCTACGCTGAATGTTTTCTAACGAATTTATGTCCATTTTGTAATACGGAGACCAGAACTGAGCTGCATAATCAAGGTGAGGCCTTACTAATGATGTATAAAGCTGCAGTATGACCTCTGGACTTCTGTTGCTTACACTTCTTGATATAAATCCCAGTAATCTATTTGCCTTATTACGTACGCTTAGGCATTGCTGTCTTGGTTTAAGGTTGCTGCTCACCATAACCCCCAAGTCCTTTTCGCAATCTGTATGGCTAAGTTCTACATCATTTAATTTATAAGTACTAGGGTTATGGGCACTCCCAAGCTTCAGAACCTTGCACTTATCTACATTGAACTGCATCTGCCACTTTCTGACCAAGAATAGAGTTTGTTTAAATCCTCCTGAAGTTCCCTAACATCTACGTTTGAATCAATTATCCTACCTATCTTTGTGTCATCGGCGAATTTGCTCATATCACTAGTAATTCCCTCATCAAGATCATTGATATATATTATAAACAACAACGGGCCCAAGACTGATCCCTGTGGAACGCCACTTGTCACAGATCCCCACTCGGACTTAACCCCATTTATGGACACTCTCTGCTTCCTGTCAGTGAGCCATGACTCGATCCACGAGAGCACTTTTCCCCCAATGCCATGGGCTGCCACTTTCTTTAACAGTCTATGGTGCGGAACTCTATCAAAAGCCTTACTAAAATCTAAGTAAATAATATCAAATTCTTTATTGTGGTCAACAGCCTCAAAAGCTTTACTGAAGAAAGTTAATAAATTAGTTAGACAAGACCGGCCTCTTGTGAATCCATGCTGAGTATCATTAATCAAGCTATGCTTATCGAGATGGCTTCTTATAATCTCAGCTATAATTGACTCTAGTAATTTGCCTACAATTGAGGTCAGGCTTATTGGGCGGTAATTTGACGGTAACGACTTGTCCCCTGTTTTAAAAATAGGAGTTACATTAGCCATCTTCCACATATCAGACACTACACCTGTTTGAAGAGATAAATTAAAAATATTAGTTAATGGTTCACAGAGTTCCATTTTGCATTCCTTAAGAACCCTTGAAAAAACCTCATCAGGACCCGGCGACTTATTTTGCTTCAGTCTGTCTATCTGCCTCACAACCATCTCACTAGTGACTGTGATGTTACATAATTTATCTTCTTCTAGCCCACTGTAAAAATTAATTACTGGAATATTGTTAGTGTCTTCCTGTGTAAAAACTGAGAGAAAATAATTATTTAAAATCAAGCACATTTCATTCTCATTGTCAGTAAGGTGCCCATAGTTATTTTTAAGGGGACCTATCTTATCTCTAACTTTTGTTCTATAGACCTGGAAAAAACTTTTTGGGTTAGTTTTAGAATCCCTAGCAACTTTAATTTCATAGTCCCTTTTAGCTTTTCTTATCCCCTTTTTAATGTCCCTCTTAATGTCAATATACTGATTCATAAGATGACCCTCACCTCTTTTGATACGCCTATAAATTCCTTTCTTATGCCCTAGTAGATATTTGAGCCTATTATTCATCCATTTTGGGTCATTTCTATTTGATCTAATTTCTTTATATGGGATAAACGCTCTTTGAGCAGCATGTATAGTGTTCAGAAAACTGTCATATTGATAGCTCTCTTCGTTACCCCAGTCAACAGATGATAAGTGTTCTTTAAGCCCATCGTAATCTGCTAAGCGAAAATCTGGGACTGTTACTGAGTTATCGCTACTATCGTACTTCCATTCAATGCTAAATGTAATTGATTTGTGGTCGCTAGCACCCAGTTCCTCTGAAATTTCTAAATTATTAACAAGGGATTCATTGTTTGCCATAACTAAGTCAAGCAGGTTATTTCCCCTTGTAGGTTCTGTCACAAACTGCTTCAAAAAACAATCCTGAAATACTTCTAAGAAGTCGTACGATTCTAAATTCCCAGTCAAGAAATTCCAATCAACATGACTAAAGTTAAAGTCTCCTAGAATTACTACATTATCGTGCCTTGTGGCCTTAACAATTTCCTCCCATAGTAGTTTCCCTTGGTCCCTATCTAAGTTAGGGGGACGGTATATCACTCCTAAAATCAGTTTTTCATGCCCCTCTGAAAATTCTATCCAAACAGACTCTGTATGTGTTACTTCAGACTTAATACCCGTTTTTATGCAACAGTTCAAGCGATCTCGGACGTACAATGCCAACCCGCACCCCCCTCCCAATACTTCTATCTTCTTGGAACAATTTAAAACCCTGAATATGACATTCCGCAGGCATGTCCCGACTTTTTGAATTAAACCACGTCTCAGTTAAGGCAAATACATCAATGTTACCTACACTAGCAACTAATCTCAACTCGTCCATCTTATTCCTAGCACTACGGCAATTAGCATAATAAACATTGAAAGACTCTCCTTTCTCTTTACCCTTCCTGCTCATTTCTATTTTTCTACTAAACCTATTACCGTCTATATCACCGTCTATAGCACCAAATACAATGAATTATTGTGAAATGTTTGGAAGAGCATGGAGACTAATACTCACTCCAGCATAAACAAAGCCACACTGACGATGCGTCAACCACTTCCTCCACCACTGCTTCAACCCTCGTATTTTTGTACAATTTCCTTCTTCAATTCTATCGTATTTATTATTATTATTTTTATTAATATTATTATTATTATTATTATTATTATTAGCAGTAGCAGAAATGTTTGATTCTTTGCTGTGTTCAAGAGTAAACACATGTCACCTTCCAATACCTGTCCGAATAGCCATTCTAATATGCAGTCATGGATGGGTTTACATTATTTATACTGTAGTTTAATAGCAAATAATGAACAAACAAAACACTCACCACACAGTGGTGGGAGGGCTGGCTGCCAGTTGTTGGGGGTCGGAGGGAGGGTAGTAAGGACTCATGGCGGAAAACTTAAATATGATTTGGCAGCTGGGAATTTGGCGGTTAGGAATTCGCGAATGTGTGAAGCCCGCGAAAGTTGAAAACGCGAATGTTGAGGGAGACCTGTATAGCCGGACTTGAGTCCTAGAAATGGGAAGTACAATGCCTGCACTCTAAAGAATGGGTTTGGGATATTGGCAGTTTGGAGGGATATGTTATGTATCTTTATACGTATATGCTTTATGCTTCTAAACTGTTGCATTCTGAGCACCTCTGCAAAAACAGTGATTATGTGTGAGTGAGGTGAAAGTGTTGAGTGATGATTTAAGTAGTATTTTCATTTTGGTGATTTTCTTTCTTGTTTGGGTCACCCTGCTTCGGTGGGAGACGGCCGACTTGTTAAAAAAAAAAAAAAAAAAAAAACGGCCCGGCTGATCAGGTACAGACTTTAGGTGCCTGTCCAGTGCCTTCTTGAAGACAGTCAGGGGTCTATTGGTAAACCCCCTTATGTATGCTGGGAGGCAGTTGAACAGTCTTGGGGCTCTGTCACTTATTGTGTTGTCTCTCAGTGTACTCATGACACCCCTGCTTTTCATTGGGGGAATGTTGCATCTCCTGCTGAGTCTTTTGCATTCGTAGGGAGTGATTTTCATGTGCTAATCCCTCAAGGATTTTCTAAGTGAATATTATCATGTACATTTCTCACCTGCATTCCAGAGAATACAAATCAAGGGACTTCAACCGTTCCCAGCAATTCAGATGCTTTATCGTACTTGTGTGTGCTGTACACTCCATGTCAGCAATTTCACCTGCCTTGAACGGGGCAGTTACTGTACAGCAGTATTCCAGCCTAGGGAGAACAAGCGATTTGAAGAGAATCATCACGGGCTTATCGTCCCTAGTTTTGAAGGTTCTCATTACCCATCCTGTCATTTTTTCTAGCAGATGAGATAGATACATTGTTGTGGTATCTGAAGGCGAGATCCTCTGACGTTATCACTCCCAGGTCCTTCACATTAGTTTTTCACTCTAGTGTGTGGTTTGAATTTGTTGTATACTCTGATACAGTTTTAATTTCCTCAAGTTTTCCATATCTGAGTAGTTGAAATTTCTCTTCATTGAATTTCATAATGTTTTCTGTGGCCAATTTAAAAAGCTGGTTGATGTCCACTTGGATCCTTGCGGTGTCTTCGATGGAGAACACTGTCATTTCAATTCTGGTGTCATCCACAAAGGGAGACACGGAGCTGTGGCTTACATTTCTGTTTATGTCAGATATTAAGATGAGGAACAGGATGGGGGTGAGTACTGTGCCTTGTGGAACAGAGATTTTCACTGTAGCCACCTCAGACTTTACTCTGTTTACTCTTTGTGTTCTATCTGTTAGGAAGTTATAAATCCATCTACCAACTTTTCCTGGTAATCCTTTATGATGCATTTTGTGTGCTATTACACCATGGTCGTACTTGTCAAAGGCTTTCGCAAAGTCTGTGTATACTACATCTGCATTTTGTTTATCCTCTAAAGCAACCAGGACCTTGTCCTAGTGGTCCAGTAACTGGGATAGGCACTAGCGACCTGCTCTAAACCCATCTTCGTGGTCGTGTAATTGATGGGTATCTCGGTGGTTGGCGATCTTGCTTCGTAGAACCCTTTCAAAGATTTTTATGATATGGGATGTTAGTGACATTGGTCTGTAGTTCTTTGCAATTGCTTTACTGCCACCTTTGCAGAGTGGGGCTATATCTGTTGTTTTTAGTGACTGAGGGATGACCCCTGTGTCCATGCTCCTTCTCCAAAGAATGTTGAAGGTACATGATGGGCTTCTTGCAGTTCTTGATGAACATGAAGTTTCATGAGTCTGGGCTGGGTTACAATTTTTTCCTCATTATGCACTGTGTGCTGCAGGATTTTTTTTATATGGTGCACACTTACCATACAGACCCATTCTCTCATATCTAGGCCCAAATTTAATACTATCAACTTTTCTGAGTTAGCCGAGCTCGTGGTGCAGCACAACAGGGCCGACCCTGGCTTCAAAGCCATAGTACAACAGAACCAACTCTTAAAGGGTTAACGAGTTTTTTTCCATTCAGTTTGATTAAAATCTACATTACAGTGGTTCCTTGAGTTTTGTCCTCATAAAGGAGTTGCGATGAAAAACTTGAGATATGATCAGTATTTACAATTTAATTCTGCCATATTTTAAATTACCACATCATCACGATACCTAAAGCATGCAGTAAACAAACAGTTTCTCTGAAGGCGAAACAAAAAAAAAAATGAAGCAGATAGAATTAGTGCACAAGTCACTGAATTTGGCTTTCCACAATCAACCATCTCAACACTATATGATGTTAAAAGTGGCTGCTGAATCTTTTTTTTTAACAAGTCAGATGTCTCCAACCAAGGCAGGGTAACCCAAAAAGAAAGAAAATCCCCAAAAAACAAAATACTTTCATCATCATTCAACACTTTCACCTCTCTCATACATAATCACTGTTTTTGCAGAGGTGCCCAGAATACAACAGTTTAGAAGTCCCTCCAAACTGTCGATATCCCAAACCCCTCCTTTAAAGTGCAGGCATTGTACTTCCCATTTCCACGACTCAAGTCCGGATAAATCTACAATAACTGTTTTCCCTGAATCCCTTCACTAAATATTACTCAGCTCACACTCCAACGGCTCGTCAAGTCCCAAAAACCATTAGTCTCCATTTACTCCTATCTAACACACTCACGCACGCTTGCAGGAAGTCCAAGCCCCTCGCCCACAAAACCTTTTTTTACCCCCTCCCTCCAACCTTTTCGAGGACAACCCCTACCCCGCCTTCCTTTCCCTACAGATTCATATGCTCTCCGAGTCATTCTACTTTGACAGATTCTCTCTGAATGACCAAACCACCTCAACAACCAGGATGACTCGAGTATGGAACACATTTGTACAGCATTATGATGTCAACGAGTTAAAGTCAGTTGATCAGATGAAAATGCTGGCCCACAGATGGCTCCAACTTCATCCTGTTCCCTACCTGTATGTTTCATAACAATAAAAATGCTTTCAAATGAGCTGATGTAGGTAACAGCTCTTAGCTGGTCAATAAAGTTAAGAATCCTTAACCTGTAAATAGCTTGTCAATAAAGCTAGGGATCCTTAACCTAACCTTGTCAAACCCTGTGTAAAAAAAAGAGAGAGAGAGAGAGAGAGAGACAGAGAGAGAAAGAGAAAGAGAAAGAGAGAAAGAGAGAGAGAAAGAGAGAGAAAGAGAGAGAGAGAGAAAGAGAGAGAGAAAGAGAGAGAGAGAGAAAGAGAGAGAGAGAGAGAGAGAGAGAGAAAGAGATACCAGGTGTAATTACTGCTACAAGAAAGGACATAAGGAGGACCAGTCGGAAGAAAAAGGAACTTGACAGACAGGGCCACCTGTTTAGAGACCTGTTCTCAGAACAAACCAGCAGGATCTCTGAATTGGTGAACACTCTCACACGTCACCCACTTAGCTACTCCTATCCCAGCCCAGCAGGTGAGATTGGGCCTTATACACGACCACAGACCTACATCCCTGCAGCTGCCTCAGTACCCTACCTCTCTTAAGGGCAGGCACCTTACATTCCCTACAGACCCACCACCTCAAGCTGACCACTTCATCATGAGGAGCCAGCCTATCAGCATCCTGTCGGCCAACATTAGAGGTTTCATTACTAATGTTGGAGAGCTCACACATAGCTTTGTGAACACTCGACGTCCCGACATTTTAGCTGTTATTGAAACATTTTTGGATGACAGGACTCCAGAAAATTTTGCAAGAATTGCTGGCTACACCTCATGGATGAGAAGAGACAGGCAAGGGCAAGGAGGTGGCGTTGCTGTGTGCTTCTCTAAAAGTGTTCATGCCCAGCACATAGATGTTGCCACCCCTACACATCTTGAAATGATGTTCTTCAAGCTCTGTATAAACACTAGTACCTCTGTACTAGCATGTACAATGTACAGACCTCAGTGGCAACACGCAGACCCTATCAACTTCCTAATGGAAAATATTGACTCCCTTCTGCTACAACACAACTGTCAACATATTATAATTGTTGGTGACCTCAACCAGCACCTTATACAGAGGGACTTTGATGACCTTCTTGCAGTGTTTGACATGAGAAACTTTGTTGATTTCCCTACTCATATCTCTGGCTCCTCCCTTGACCCAGTAGTGAGTGATCTGGCAGAAGGCATAGTCACTTGTCAACCCCTCGGCTACGTTGGATCGTCTGACCACAAGGCTGTTTTTACCACACTTAAGATCCCAACAGAACGAGGTGAGGAGTCCACACGCACAACCTGGCTATGGGAAAGAGGTAATTGGCCAGCCCTTTGCTCTGAGCTCGCCACCACCGACTGGAATGCTCTTCTCCAGGGGGATGTTGACAACCAAGTGAAAGCCTTCACTGGACACATCCTTAATCTGCAACAAGAACACATTCCTCACCGGCAATATGTGACAAAGCCTACAGATCAGCCTTGGTTTGGCTTTCGTTGTAGAGAGGCTGCTACTGCTAAGTACAAAGCATGGCGAAGGTATAAGAGACATCCTACCACCTATAACAGGAACTTGCACATGCAAGCCTGTAGGCATATGGGTGATGTTCAAAAGTGGGCCATTGCTAAATGGGAGGTGGACACTAAAAGAAAGTTAGCATCAGGTAGGGTAGGCTCCAAAACCTGGTGGTCCCTGGTCAAGGACAGACAAGGTTATCTGCCTGATGAACTTATTCCACCTCTAAATCGACAGGATGGGACCACCTCTACTAGTAGTCAAGAGAAGGCGGACCTCTTTGCTGAACACTTTGCTACCAAAATGCAAGTTCCTGATCCAGCAAGGGACCCTCCTTGGCTAGCTGCAAGAACTGTGTCAAAACTGTCAGTGGTGACAATAAGGCAGGAGGAGGTGCATTTCCTTCTTAAATCACTTGACCAAGAAAAGGCTGTGGGCCCAGACAAGTTGAGCCCAAGATTGTTGAGAAGATGTGCAGACCAGCTAGCAGCACCTCTAACTCGCATCTTTCAGCACTGCCTAGTACAGTGTAAATGGCCCTCTCCATGGAAAGAGGCAAATGTAGTCCCTGTTCACAAAAAGAAGAGCAGAGCAGAAATCAGCAACTACAGACCAGTGTCACTCCTGTCAATCACTGGTAAGATCCTTGAGACAATTATCTCAAGACAAATGACAGATTTTTTTGACTACCACTCACTACTTTGTGATCGTCAATATGGCTTCAGGAAAGGTTACTCTGCTGCTGATCTGTTGCTAAACCTCTCCACTAAGTGGCACCAGTCACTGGATGAATCCAAAGTCAGCTGTGTGGTAGCACTGGACATTGCTGGCACTTTCGACCGGGTGTGGCACCAGGGCCTCTTAGCAAAACTTCAAGCACTGGGAATTGCAGGCTCTACGATATGTCTCCTCAGTGACTACCTTCATGGTAGATCTCTAAGTGTAGTTCTCAATGGAACGGAATCAGCAAGACATCCTATTGGGGCAAGTGTTCCACAAGGAAGCGTGCTGGGTCCATTGTTATGGAATGTCTACTTCAACGACCTTCTTCATCTCATCCCAGAATCACATGCATATGCGGACGACTGTACGCTGACATTCACTTATCCAAGAGAAGAAATGCCAGCTGCTCTAAGCTACATCAATCACCAGCTGAGAGCTATATCAGCTTGGGGAAATAGATGGCAAGTAACATTTGCACCTGAGAAAACGCAAATGATGATCGTCTCTAGGCACCATGATGGTAATGCTGGTGC